>NW_027437792.1:0-119234 GCF_965140245.1 Athene noctua
CTGAGAAAAAGCAAGCACGGAGGACGAGAACCGCTTTTGCCCTGCGTAGCGTTCCGGGCAGCGGGTAGAACCAGGCAGAGAATTCCCGGCTAGCAGCTTCCCTGTGGCGGGGAAGTGCAAACGTACACGTTTTCGGCCGAAAACGCGTTTTCCGGCGAAAACGCACACCACGGCTCTTTCTGAGAAAAAGCAAGCACGGAGGACGAGAACCGCTTTTGCCCTGCGTAGCGTTCCGGGCAGCGGGTAGAACCAGGCAGAGAATTCCCGGCTAGCAGCTTCCCTGTGGCGGGGAAGTGCAAACGTACACGTTTTCGGCCGAAAACGCGTTTTCCGGCGAAAACGCACACCACGGCTCTTTCTGAGAAAAAGCAAGCACGGAGGACGAGAACCGCTTTTGCCCTGCGTAGCGTTCCGGGCAGCGGGTAGAACCAGGCAGAGAATTCCCGGCTAGCAGCTTCCCTGTGGCGGGGAAGTGCAAACGTACACGTTTTCGGCCGAAAACGCGTTTTCCGGCGAAAACGCACACCACGGCTCTTTCTGAGAAAAAGCAAGCACGGAGGACGAGAACCGCTTTTGCCCTGCGTAGCGTTCCGGGCAGCGGGTAGAACCAGGCAGAGAATTCCCGGCTAGCAGCTTCCCTGTGGCGGGGAAGTGCAAACGTACACGTTTTCGGCCGAAAACGCGTTTTCCGGCGAAAACGCACACCACGGCTCTTTCTGAGAAAAAGCAAGCACGGAGGACGAGAACCGCTTTTGCCCTGCGTAGCGTTCCGGGCAGCGGGTAGAACCAGGCAGAGAATTCCCGGCTAGCAGCTTCCCTGTGGCGGGGAAGTGCAAACGTACACGTTTTCGGCCGAAAACGCGTTTTCCGGCGAAAACGCACACCACGGCTCTTTCTGAGAAAAAGCAAGCACGGAGGACGAGAACCGCTTTTGCCCTGCGTAGCGTTCCGGGCAGCGGGTAGAACCAGGCAGAGAATTCCCGGCTAGCAGCTTCCCTGTGGCGGGGAAGTGCAAACGTACACGTTTTCGGCCGAAAACGCGTTTTCCGGCGAAAACGCACACCACGGCTCTTTCTGAGAAAAAGCAAGCACGGAGGACGAGAACCGCTTTTGCCCTGCGTAGCGTTCCGGGCAGCGGGTAGAACCAGGCAGAGAATTCCCGGCTAGCAGCTTCCCTGTGGCGGGGAAGTGCAAACGTACACGTTTTCGGCCGAAAACGCGTTTTCCGGCGAAAACGCACACCACGGCTCTTTCTGAGAAAAAGCAAGCACGGAGGACGAGAACCGCTTTTGCCCTGCGTAGCGTTCCGGGCAGCGGGTAGAACCAGGCAGAGAATTCCCGGCTAGCAGCTTCCCTGTGGCGGGGAAGTGCAAACGTACACGTTTTCGGCCGAAAACGCGTTTTCCGGCGAAAACGCACACCACGGCTCTTTCTGAGAAAAAGCAAGCACGGAGGACGAGAACCGCTTTTGCCCTGCGTAGCGTTCCGGGCAGCGGGTAGAACCAGGCAGAGAATTCCCGGCTAGCAGCTTCCCTGTGGCGGGGAAGTGCAAACGTACACGTTTTCGGCCGAAAACGCGTTTTCCGGCGAAAACGCACACCACGGCTCTTTCTGAGAAAAAGCAAGCACGGAGGACGAGAACCGCTTTTGCCCTGCGTAGCGTTCCGGGCAGCGGGTAGAACCAGGCAGAGAATTCCCGGCTAGCAGCTTCCCTGTGGCGGGGAAGTGCAAACGTACACGTTTTCGGCCGAAAACGCGTTTTCCGGCGAAAACGCACACCACGGCTCTTTCTGAGAAAAAGCAAGCACGGAGGACGAGAACCGCTTTTGCCCTGCGTAGCGTTCCGGGCAGCGGGTAGAACCAGGCAGAGAATTCCCGGCTAGCAGCTTCCCTGTGGCGGGGAAGTGCAAACGTACACGTTTTCGGCCGAAAACGCGTTTTCCGGCGAAAACGCACACCACGGCTCTTTCTGAGAAAAAGCAAGCACGGAGGACGAGAACCGCTTTTGCCCTGCGTAGCGTTCCGGGCAGCGGGTAGAACCAGGCAGAGAATTCCCGGCTAGCAGCTTCCCTGTGGCGGGGAAGTGCAAACGTACACGTTTTCGGCCGAAAACGCGTTTTCCGGCGAAAACGCACACCACGGCTCTTTCTGAGAAAAAGCAAGCACGGAGGACGAGAACCGCTTTTGCCCTGCGTAGCGTTCCGGGCAGCGGGTAGAACCAGGCAGAGAATTCCCGGCTAGCAGCTTCCCTGTGGCGGGGAAGTGCAAACGTACACGTTTTCGGCCGAAAACGCGTTTTCCGGCGAAAACGCACACCACGGCTCTTTCTGAGAAAAAGCAAGCACGGAGGACGAGAACCGCTTTTGCCCTGCGTAGCGTTCCGGGCAGCGGGTAGAACCAGGCAGAGAATTCCCGGCTAGCAGCTTCCCTGTGGCGGGGAAGTGCAAACGTACACGTTTTCGGCCGAAAACGCGTTTTCCGGCGAAAACGCACACCACGGCTCTTTCTGAGAAAAAGCAAGCACGGAGGACGAGAACCGCTTTTGCCCTGCGTAGCGTTCCGGGCAGCGGGTAGAACCAGGCAGAGAATTCCCGGCTAGCAGCTTCCCTGTGGCGGGGAAGTGCAAACGTACACGTTTTCGGCCGAAAACGCGTTTTCCGGCGAAAACGCACACCACGGCTCTTTCTGAGAAAAAGCAAGCACGGAGGACGAGAACCGCTTTTGCCCTGCGTAGCGTTCCGGGCAGCGGGTAGAACCAGGCAGAGAATTCCCGGCTAGCAGCTTCCCTGTGGCGGGGAAGTGCAAACGTACACGTTTTCGGCCGAAAACGCGTTTTCCGGCGAAAACGCACACCACGGCTCTTTCTGAGAAAAAGCAAGCACGGAGGACGAGAACCGCTTTTGCCCTGCGTAGCGTTCCGGGCAGCGGGTAGAACCAGGCAGAGAATTCCCGGCTAGCAGCTTCCCTGTGGCGGGGAAGTGCAAACGTACACGTTTTCGGCCGAAAACGCGTTTTCCGGCGAAAACGCACACCACGGCTCTTTCTGAGAAAAAGCAAGCACGGAGGACGAGAACCGCTTTTGCCCTGCGTAGCGTTCCGGGCAGCGGGTAGAACCAGGCAGAGAATTCCCGGCTAGCAGCTTCCCTGTGGCGGGGAAGTGCAAACGTACACGTTTTCGGCCGAAAACGCGTTTTCCGGCGAAAACGCACACCACGGCTCTTTCTGAGAAAAAGCAAGCACGGAGGACGAGAACCGCTTTTGCCCTGCGTAGCGTTCCGGGCAGCGGGTAGAACCAGGCAGAGAATTCCCGGCTAGCAGCTTCCCTGTGGCGGGGAAGTGCAAACGTACACGTTTTCGGCCGAAAACGCGTTTTCCGGCGAAAACGCACACCACGGCTCTTTCTGAGAAAAAGCAAGCACGGAGGACGAGAACCGCTTTTGCCCTGCGTAGCGTTCCGGGCAGCGGGTAGAACCAGGCAGAGAATTCCCGGCTAGCAGCTTCCCTGTGGCGGGGAAGTGCAAACGTACACGTTTTCGGCCGAAAACGCGTTTTCCGGCGAAAACGCACACCACGGCTCTTTCTGAGAAAAAGCAAGCACGGAGGACGAGAACCGCTTTTGCCCTGCGTAGCGTTCCGGGCAGCGGGTAGAACCAGGCAGAGAATTCCCGGCTAGCAGCTTCCCTGTGGCGGGGAAGTGCAAACGTACACGTTTTCGGCCGAAAACGCGTTTTCCGGCGAAAACGCACACCACGGCTCTTTCTGAGAAAAAGCAAGCACGGAGGACGAGAACCGCTTTTGCCCTGCGTAGCGTTCCGGGCAGCGGGTAGAACCAGGCAGAGAATTCCCGGCTAGCAGCTTCCCTGTGGCGGGGAAGTGCAAACGTACACGTTTTCGGCCGAAAACGCGTTTTCCGGCGAAAACGCACACCACGGCTCTTTCTGAGAAAAAGCAAGCACGGAGGACGAGAACCGCTTTTGCCCTGCGTAGCGTTCCGGGCAGCGGGTAGAACCAGGCAGAGAATTCCCGGCTAGCAGCTTCCCTGTGGCGGGGAAGTGCAAACGTACACGTTTTCGGCCGAAAACGCGTTTTCCGGCGAAAACGCACACCACGGCTCTTTCTGAGAAAAAGCAAGCACGGAGGACGAGAACCGCTTTTGCCCTGCGTAGCGTTCCGGGCAGCGGGTAGAACCAGGCAGAGAATTCCCGGCTAGCAGCTTCCCTGTGGCGGGGAAGTGCAAACGTACACGTTTTCGGCCGAAAACGCGTTTTCCGGCGAAAACGCACACCACGGCTCTTTCTGAGAAAAAGCAAGCACGGAGGACGAGAACCGCTTTTGCCCTGCGTAGCGTTCCGGGCAGCGGGTAGAACCAGGCAGAGAATTCCCGGCTAGCAGCTTCCCTGTGGCGGGGAAGTGCAAACGTACACGTTTTCGGCCGAAAACGCGTTTTCCGGCGAAAACGCACACCACGGCTCTTTCTGAGAAAAAGCAAGCACGGAGGACGAGAACCGCTTTTGCCCTGCGTAGCGTTCCGGGCAGCGGGTAGAACCAGGCAGAGAATTCCCGGCTAGCAGCTTCCCTGTGGCGGGGAAGTGCAAACGTACACGTTTTCGGCCGAAAACGCGTTTTCCGGCGAAAACGCACACCACGGCTCTTTCTGAGAAAAAGCAAGCACGGAGGACGAGAACCGCTTTTGCCCTGCGTAGCGTTCCGGGCAGCGGGTAGAACCAGGCAGAGAATTCCCGGCTAGCAGCTTCCCTGTGGCGGGGAAGTGCAAACGTACACGTTTTCGGCCGAAAACGCGTTTTCCGGCGAAAACGCACACCACGGCTCTTTCTGAGAAAAAGCAAGCACGGAGGACGAGAACCGCTTTTGCCCTGCGTAGCGTTCCGGGCAGCGGGTAGAACCAGGCAGAGAATTCCCGGCTAGCAGCTTCCCTGTGGCGGGGAAGTGCAAACGTACACGTTTTCGGCCGAAAACGCGTTTTCCGGCGAAAACGCACACCACGGCTCTTTCTGAGAAAAAGCAAGCACGGAGGACGAGAACCGCTTTTGCCCTGCGTAGCGTTCCGGGCAGCGGGTAGAACCAGGCAGAGAATTCCCGGCTAGCAGCTTCCCTGTGGCGGGGAAGTGCAAACGTACACGTTTTCGGCCGAAAACGCGTTTTCCGGCGAAAACGCACACCACGGCTCTTTCTGAGAAAAAGCAAGCACGGAGGACGAGAACCGCTTTTGCCCTGCGTAGCGTTCCGGGCAGCGGGTAGAACCAGGCAGAGAATTCCCGGCTAGCAGCTTCCCTGTGGCGGGGAAGTGCAAACGTACACGTTTTCGGCCGAAAACGCGTTTTCCGGCGAAAACGCACACCACGGCTCTTTCTGAGAAAAAGCAAGCACGGAGGACGAGAACCGCTTTTGCCCTGCGTAGCGTTCCGGGCAGCGGGTAGAACCAGGCAGAGAATTCCCGGCTAGCAGCTTCCCTGTGGCGGGGAAGTGCAAACGTACACGTTTTCGGCCGAAAACGCGTTTTCCGGCGAAATCGCACACCACGGCTCTTTCTGAGAAAAAGCAAGCACGGAGGACAAGAACCGCTTTTGCCCTGCGTAGCGTTCCGGGCAGCGGGTAGAACCAGGCAGAGAATTCCCGGCTAGCAGCTTCCCTGTGGCGGGGAAGTGCAAACGTACACGTTTTCGGCCGAAAACGCGTTTTCCGGCGAAAACGCACACCACGGCTCTTTCTGAGAAAAAGCAAGCACGGAGGACGAGAACCGCTTTTGCCCTGCGTAGCGTTCCGGGCAGCGGGTAGAACCAGGCAGAGAATTCCCGGCTAGCAGCTTCCCTGTGGCGGGGAAGTGCAAACGTACACGTTTTCGGCCGAAAACGCGTTTTCCGGCGAAAACGCACACCACGGCTCTTTCTGAGAAAAAGCAAGCACGGAGGACGAGAACCGCTTTTGCCCTGCGTAGCGTTCCGGGCAGCGGGTAGAACCAGGCAGAGAATTCCCGGCTAGCAGCTTCCCTGTGGCGGGGAAGTGCAAACGTACACGTTTTCGGCCGAAAACGCGTTTTCCGGCGAAAACGCACACCACGGCTCTTTCTGAGAAAAAGCAAGCACGGAGGACGAGAACCGCTTTTGCCCTGCGTAGCGTTCCGGGCAGCGGGTAGAACCAGGCAGAGAATTCCCGGCTAGCAGCTTCCCTGTGGCGGGGAAGTGCAAACGTACACGTTTTCGGCCGAAAACGCGTTTTCCGGCGAAAACGCACACCACGGCTCTTTCTGAGAAAAAGCAAGCACGGAGGACGAGAACCGCTTTTGCCCTGCGTAGCGTTCCGGGCAGCGGGTAGAACCAGGCAGAGAATTCCCGGCTAGCAGCTTCCCTGTGGCGGGGAAGTGCAAACGTACACGTTTTCGGCCGAAAACGCGTTTTCCGGCGAAAACGCACACCACGGCTCTTTCTGAGAAAAAGCAAGCACGGAGGACGAGAACCGCTTTTGCCCTGCGTAGCGTTCCGGGCAGCGGGTAGAAGCAGGCAGAGAATTCCCGGCTAGCAGCTTCCCTGTGGCGGGGAAGTGCAAACGTACACGTTTTCGGCCGAAAACGCGTTTTCCGGCGAAAACGCACACCACGGCTCTTTCTGAGAAAAAGCAAGCACGGAGGACGAGAACCGCTTTTGCCCTGCGTAGCGTTCCGGGCAGCGGGTAGAACCAGGCAGAGAATTCCCGGCTAGCAGCTTCCCTGTGGCGGGGAAGTGCAAACGTACACGTTTTCGGCCGAAAACGCGTTTTCCGGCGAAAACGCACACCACGGCTCTTTCTGAGAAAAAGCAAGCACGGAGGACGAGAACCGCTTTTGCCCTGCGTAGCGTTCCGGGCAGCGGGTAGAACCAGGCAGAGAATTCCCGGCTAGCAGCTTCCCTGTGGCGGGGAAGTGCAAACGTACACGTTTTCGGCCGAAAACGCGTTTTCCGGCGAAAACGCACACCACGGCTCTTTCTGAGAAAAAGCAAGCACGGAGGACGAGAACCGCTTTTGCCCTGCGTAGCGTTCCGGGCAGCGGGTAGAACCAGGCAGAGAATTCCCGGCTAGCAGCTTCCCTGTGGCGGGGAAGTGCAAACGTACACGTTTTCGGCCGAAAACGCGTTTTCCGGCGAAATCGCACACCACGGCTCTTTCTGAGAAAAAGCAAGCACGGAGGACGAGAACCGCTTTTGCCCTGCGTAGCGTTCCGGGCAGCGGGTAGAACCAGGCAGAGAATTCCCGGCTAGCAGCTTCCCTGTGGCGGGGAAGTGCAAACGTACACGTTTTCGGCCGAAAACGCGTTTTCCGGCGAAAACGCACACCACGGCTCTTTCTGAGAAAAAGCAAGCACGGAGGACGAGAACCGCTTTTGCCCTGCGTAGCGTTCCGGGCAGCGGGTAGAACCAGGCAGAGAATTCCCGGCTAGCAGCTTCCCTGTGGCGGGGAAGTGCAAACGTACACGTTTTCGGCCGAAAACGCATTTTCCGGCGAAAACGCACACCACGGCTCTTTCTGAGAAAAAGCAAGCACGGAGGACGAGAACCGCTTTTGCCCTGCGTAGCGTTCCGGGCAGCGGGTAGAACCAGGCAGAGAATTCCCGGCTAGCAGCTTCCCTGTGGCGGGGAAGTGCAAACGTACACGTTTTCGGCCGAAAACGCGTTTTCCGGCGAAAACGCACACCACGGCTCTTTCTGAGAAAAAGCAAGCACGGAGGACGAGAACCGCTTTTGCCCTGCGTAGCGTTCCGGGCAGCGGGTAGAACCAGGCAGAGACTTCCCGGCTAGCAGCTTCCCTGTGGCGGGGAAGTGCAAACGTACACGTTTTCGGCCGAAAACGCGTTTTCCGGCGAAAACGCACACCACGGCTCTTTCTGAGAAAAAGCAAGCACGGAGGACGAGAACCGCTTTTGCCCTGCGTAGCGTTCCGGGCAGCGGGTAGAAGCAAGCAGAGAATTCCCGGCTAGCAGCTTCCCTGTGGCGGGGAAGTGCAAACGTACACGTTTTCGGCCGAAAGCGCGTTTTCCGGCGAAAACGCACACCACGGCTCTTTCTGAGAAAAAGCAAGCACGGAGGACGAGAACCGCTTTTGCCCTGCGTAGCGTTCCGGGCAGCGGGTAGAACCAGGCAGAGAATTCCCGGCTAGCAGCTTCCCTGTGGCGGGGAAGTGCAAACGTACACGTTTTCGGCCGAAAACGCGTTTTCCGGCGAAAACGCACACCACGGCTCTTTCTGAGAAAAAGCAAGCACGGAGGACGAGAACCGCTTTTGCCCTGCGTAGCGTTCCGGGCAGCGGGTAGAACCAGGCAGAGAATTCCCGGCTAGCAGCTTCCCTGTGGCGGGGAAGTGCAAACGTACACGTTTTCGGCCGAAAACGCGTTTTCCGGCGAAAACGCACACCACGGCTCTTTCTGAGAAAAAGCAAGCACGGAGGACGAGAACCGCTTTTGCCCTGCGTAGCGTTCCGGGCAGCGGGTAGAACCAGGCAGAGAATTCCCGGCTAGCAGCTTCCCTGTGGCGGGGAAGTGCAAACGTACACGTTTTCGGCCGAAAACGCGTTTTCCGGCGAAAAAGCACACCATGGCTCTTTCTGAGAAAAAGGAAGCACGGAGGACGAAAATCGCTTTTGCCCTGCGTAGCGTTCCGGGCAGCGGGTAGAACCAGGCAGAGAATTCCCGGCTAGCAGCTTCCCTGTGGCCGGGAAGTGCAAACGTACACGTTTTCAGCCGAAAAAGCGTTTTCCGGTGAAAACGCACACCACGGTTCTTTCTGAGAAAAAGCAAGCACGGAGGACGAGAATCGCTTTTGCCCTGCGTAGCGTTCCGGGCAGCGGGTAGAACCAGGCAGAGAATTCCCGGCTAGCAGCTTCCCTGTGGCCGGGAAGTGAAAACGTACACGTTTTCGGCCGAAAACGCGTTTTCCGGCGAAAACGCACACCACGGCTCTTTCTGAGAAAAAGCAAGCACGGAGGACGAGAATCGCTTTTGCCCTGCGTAGCCTTCCGGGCAGCGGGTAGAACCAGGCAGCGAATTCCCGGCTAGCAGCTTCCCTGTGGCCGGGAAGTGCAAACGTACAAGTTTTCGGCCGAAAACGCGTTTTTGGGCGAAAACGCACACCACGGCTCTTTCTGAGAAAAAGCAAGCACGGAGGACGAGAACCGCTTTTGCCCTGCGTAGCGTTCCGGGCAGCGGGTAGAACCAGGCAGCGAATTCCCGGCTAGCAGCTTCCCTGTGGCCGGGAAGTGCAAACGTACACGTTTTCGGCCGAAAACGCGTTTTCCGGCGAAAACGCACACCACGGCTCTTTCTGAGAAAAAGCAAGCACGGAGGACGAGAACCGCTTTTGCCCTGCGTAGCGTTCCGGGCAGCGGGTAGAACCAGGCAGAGAATTCCCGGCTAGCAGCTTCCCTGTGGCGGGGAAGTGCAAACGTACACGTTTTCGGCCGAAAACGCGTTTTCCGGCGAAAACGCACACCACGGCTCTTTCTGAGAAAAAGCAAGCACGGAGGACGAGAACCGCTTTTGCCCTGCGTAGCGTTCCGGGCAGCGGGTAGAACCAGGCAGAGACTTCCCGGCTAGCAGCTTCCCTGTGGCGGGGAAGTGCAAACGTACACGTTTTCGGCCGAAAACGCGTTTTCCGGCGAAAACGCACACCACGGCTCTTTCTGAGAAAAAGCAAGCACGGAGGACGAGAACCGCTTTTGCCCTGCGTAGCGTTCCGGGCAGCGGGTAGAACCAGGCAGAGAATTCCCGGCTAGCAGCTTCCCTGTGGCGGGGAAGTGCAAACGTACACGTTTTCGACCGAAAACGCGTTTTCCGGCCAAAACGCACACCACGGCTCTTTCTGAGAAAAAGCAAGCACGGAGGACGAGAACCGCTTTTGCCCTGCGTAGCGTTCCGGGCAGCGGGTAGAACCAGGCAGAGAATTCCCGGCTAGCAGCTTCCCTGTGGCGGGGAAGTGCAAACGTACACGTTTTCGGCCGAAAACGCGTTTTCCGGCGAAAACGCACACCACGGCTCTTTCTGAGAAAAAGCAAGCACGGAGGACGAGAACCGCTTTTGCCCTGCGTAGCGTTCCGGGCAGCGGGTAGAACCAGGCAGAGAATTCCCGGCTAGCAGCTTCCCTGTGGCGGGGAAGTGCAAACGTACACGTTTTCGGCCGAAAACGCGTTTTCCGGCGAAAACGCACACCACGGCTCTTTCTGAGAAAAAGCAAGCACGGAGGACGAGAACCGCTTTTGCCCTGCGTAGCGTTCCGGGCAGCGGGTAGAACCAGGCAGAGAATTCCCGGCTAGCAGCTTCCCTGTGGCGGGGAAGTGCAAACGTACACGTTTTCGGCCGAAAACGCGTTTTCCGGCGAAAACGCACACCACGGCTCTTTCTGAGAAAAAGCAAGCACGGAGGACGAGAACCGCTTTTGCCCTGCGTAGCGTTCCGGGCAGCGGGTAGAACCAGGCAGAGAATTCCCGGCTAGCAGCTTCCCTGTGGCGGGGAAGTGCAAACGTACACGTTTTCGGCCGAAAACGCGTTTTCCGGCGAAAACGCACACCACGGCTCTTTCTGAGAAAAAGCAAGCACGGAGGACGAGAACCGCTTTTGCCCTGCGTAGCGTTCCGGGCAGCGGGTAGAACCAGGCAGAGAATTCCCGGCTAGCAGCTTCCCTGTGGCGGGGAAGTGCAAACGTACACGTTTTCGGCCGAAAACGCGTTTTCCGGCGAAAACGCACACCACGGCTCTTTCTGAGAAAAAGCAAGCACGGAGGACGAGAACCGCTTTTGCCCTGCGTAGCGTTCCGGGCAGCGGGTAGAACCAGGCAGAGAATTCCCGGCTAGCAGCTTCCCTGTGGCGGGGAAGTGCAAACGTACACGTTTTCGGCCGAAAACGCGTTTTCCGGCGAAAACGCACACCACGGCTCTTTCTGAGAAAAAGCAAGCACGGAGGACGAGAACCGCTTTTGCCCTGCGTAGCGTTCCGGGCAGCGGGTAGAACCAGGCAGAGAATTCCCGGCTAGCAGCTTCCCTGTGGCGGGGAAGTGCAAACGTACACGTTTTCGGCCGAAAACGCGTTTTCCGGCGAAAACGCACACCACGGCTCTTTCTGAGAAAAAGCAAGCACGGAGGACGAGAACCGCTTTTGCCCTGCGTAGCGTTCCGGGCAGCGGGTAGAACCAGGCAGAGAATTCCCGGCTAGCAGCTTCCCTGTGGCGGGGAAGTGCAAACGTACACGTTTTCGGCCGAAAACGCGTTTTCCGGCGAAAACGCACACCACGGCTCTTTCTGAGAAAAAGCAAGCACGGAGGACGAGAACCGCTTTTGCCCTGCGTAGCGTTCCGGGCAGCGGGTAGAACCAGGCAGAGAATTCCCGGCTAGCAGCTTCCCTGTGGCGGGGAAGTGCAAACGTACACGTTTTCGGCCGAAAACGCGTTTTCCGGCGAAAACGCACACCACGGCTCTTTCTGAGAAAAAGCAAGCACGGAGGACGAGAACCGCTTTTGCCCTGCGTAGCGTTCCGGGCAGCGGGTAGAACCAGGCAGAGAATTCCCGGCTAGCAGCTTCCCTGTGGCGGGGAAGTGCAAACGTACACGTTTTCGGCCGAAAACGCGTTTTCCGGCGAAAACGCACACCACGGCTCTTTCTGAGAAAAAGCAAGCACGGAGGACGAGAACCGCTTTTGCCCTGCGTAGCGTTCCGGGCAGCGGGTAGAACCAGGCAGAGAATTCCCGGCTAGCAGCTTCCCTGTGGCGGGGAAGTGCAAACGTACACGTTTTCGGCCGAAAACGCGTTTTCCGGCGAAAACGCACACCACGGCTCTTTCTGAGAAAAAGCAAGCACGGAGGACGAGAACCGCTTTTGCCCTGCGTAGCGTTCCGGGCAGCGGGTAGAACCAGGCAGAGAATTCCCGGCTAGCAGCTTCCCTGTGGCGGGGAAGTGCAAACGTACACGTTTTCGGCCGAAAACGCGTTTTCCGGCGAAAACGCACACCACGGCTCTTTCTGAGAAAAAGCAAGCACGGAGGACGAGAACCGCTTTTGCCCTGCGTAGCGTTCCGGGCAGCGGGTAGAACCAGGCAGAGAATTCCCGGCTAGCAGCTTCCCTGTGGCGGGGAAGTGCAAACGTACACGTTTTCGGCCGAAAACGCGTTTTCCGGCGAAAACGCACACCACGGCTCTTTCTGAGAAAAAGCAAGCACGGAGGACGAGAACCGCTTTTGCCCTGCGTAGCGTTCCGGGCAGCGGGTAGAACCAGGCAGAGAATTCCCGGCTAGCAGCTTCCCTGTGGCGGGGAAGTGCAAACGTACACGTTTTCGGCCGAAAACGCGTTTTCCGGCGAAAACGCACACCACGGCTCTTTCTGAGAAAAAGCAAGCACGGAGGACGAGAACCGCTTTTGCCCTGCGTAGCGTTCCGGGCAGCGGGTAGAACCAGGCAGAGAATTCCCGGCTAGCAGCTTCCCTGTGGCGGGGAAGTGCAAACGTACACGTTTTCGGCCGAAAACGCGTTTTCCGGCGAAAACGCACACCACGGCTCTTTCTGAGAAAAAGCAAGCACGGAGGACGAGAACCGCTTTTGCCCTGCGTAGCGTTCCGGGCAGCGGGTAGAACCAGGCAGAGAATTCCCGGCTAGCAGCTTCCCTGTGGCGGGGAAGTGCAAACGTACACGTTTTCGGCCGAAAACGCGTTTTCCGGCGAAAACGCACACCACGGCTCTTTCTGAGAAAAAGCAAGCACGGAGGACGAGAACCGCTTTTGCCCTGCGTAGCGTTCCGGGCAGCGGGTAGAACCAGGCAGAGAATTCCCGGCTAGCAGCTTCCCTGTGGCGGGGAAGTGCAAACGTACACGTTTTCGGCCGAAAACGCGTTTTCCGGCGAAAACGCACACCACGGCTCTTTCTGAGAAAAAGCAAGCACGGAGGACGAGAACCGCTTTTGCCCTGCGTAGCGTTCCGGGCAGCGGGTAGAACCAGGCAGAGAATTCCCGGCTAGCAGCTTCCCTGTGGCGGGGAAGTGCAAACGTACACGTTTTCGGCCGAAAACGCGTTTTCCGGCGAAAACGCACACCACGGCTCTTTCTGAGAAAAAGCAAGCACGGAGGACGAGAACCGCTTTTGCCCTGCGTAGCGTTCCGGGCAGCGGGTAGAACCAGGCAGAGAATTCCCGGCTAGCAGCTTCCCTGTGGCGGGGAAGTGCAAACGTACACGTTTTCGGCCGAAAACGCGTTTTCCGGCGAAAACGCACACCACGGCTCTTTCTGAGAAAAAGCAAGCACGGAGGACGAGAACCGCTTTTGCCCTGCGTAGCGTTCCGGGCAGCGGGTAGAACCAGGCAGAGAATTCCCGGCTAGCAGCTTCCCTGTGGCGGGGAAGTGCAAACGTACACGTTTTCGGCCGAAAACGCGTTTTCCGGCGAAAACGCACACCACGGCTCTTTCTGAGAAAAAGCAAGCACGGAGGACGAGAACCGCTTTTGCCCTGCGTAGCGTTCCGGGCAGCGGGTAGAACCAGGCAGAGAATTCCCGGCTAGCAGCTTCCCTGTGGCGGGGAAGTGCAAACGTACACGTTTTCGGCCGAAAACGCGTTTTCCGGCGAAAACGCACACCACGGCTCTTTCTGAGAAAAAGCAAGCACGGAGGACGAGAACCGCTTTTGCCCTGCGTAGCGTTCCGGGCAGCGGGTAGAACCAGGCAGAGAATTCCCGGCTAGCAGCTTCCCTGTGGCGGGGAAGTGCAAACGTACACGTTTTCGGCCGAAAACGCGTTTTCCGGCGAAAACGCACACCACGGCTCTTTCTGAGAAAAAGCAAGCACGGAGGACGAGAACCGCTTTTGCCCTGCGTAGCGTTCCGGGCAGCGGGTAGAACCAGGCAGAGAATTCCCGGCTAGCAGCTTCCCTGTGGCGGGGAAGTGCAAACGTACACGTTTTCGGCCGAAAACGCGTTTTCCGGCGAAATCGCACACCACGGCTCTTTCTGAGAAAAAGCAAGCACGGAGGACGAGAACCGCTTTTGCCCTGCGTAGCGTTCCGGGCAGCGGGTAGAACCAGGCAGAGAATTCCCGGCTAGCAGCTTCCCTGTGGCGGGGAAGTGCAAACGTACACGTTTTCGGCCGAAAACGCGTTTTCCGGCGAAAACGCACACCACGGCTCTTTCTGAGAAAAAGCAAGCACGGAGGACGAGAACCGCTTTTGCCCTGCGTAGCGTTCCGGGCAGCGGGTAGAACCAGGCAGAGAATTCCCGGCTAGCAGCTTCCCTGTGGCGGGGAAGTGCAAACGTACACGTTTTCGGCCGAAAACGCGTTTTCCGGCGAAAACGCACACCACGGCTCTTTCTGAGAAAAAGCAAGCACGGAGGACGAGAACCGCTTTTGCCCTGCGTAGCGTTCCGGGCAGCGGGTAGAACCAGGCAGAGAATTCCCGGCTAGCAGCTTCCCTGTGGCGGGGAAGTGCAAACGTACACGTTTTCGGCCGAAAACGCGTTTTCCGGCGAAAACGCACACCACGGCTCTTTCTGAGAAAAAGCAAGCACGGAGGACGAGAACCGCTTTTGCCCTGCGTAGCGTTCCGGGCAGCGGGTAGAACCAGGCAGAGAATTCCCGGCTAGCAGCTTCCCTGTGGCGGGGAAGTGCAAACGTACACGTTTTCGGCCGAAAACTCGTTTTCCGGCGAAATCGCACACCACGGCTCTTTCTGAGAAAAAGCAAGCACGGAGGACGAGAACCGCTTTTGCCCTGCGTAGCGTTCCGGGCAGCGGGTAGAACCAGGCAGAGAATTCCCGGCTAGCAGCTTCCCTGTGGCGGGGAAGTGCAAACGTACACGTTTTCGGCCGAAAACGCGTTTTCCGGCGAAAACGCACACCACGGCTCTTTCTGAGAAAAAGCAAGCACGGAGGACGAGAACCGCTTTTGCCCTGCGTAGCGTTCCGGGCAGCGGGTAGAACCAGGCAGAGAATTCCCGGCTAGCAGCTTCCCTGTGGCGGGGAAGTGCAAACGTACACGTTTTCGGCCGAAAACGCGTTTTCCGGCGAAAACGCACACCACGGCTCTTTCTGAGAAAAAGCAAGCACGGAGGACGAGAACCGCTTTTGCCCTGCGTAGCGTTCCGGGCAGCGGGTAGAACCAGGCAGAGAATTCCCGGCTAGCAGCTTCCCTGTGGCGGGGAAGTGCAAACGTACACGTTTTCGGCCGAAAACGCGTTTTCCGGCGAAAACGCACACCACGGCTCTTTCTGAGAAAAAGCAAGCACGGAGGACGAGAACCGCTTTTGCCCTGCGTAGCGTTCCGGGCAGCGGGTAGAACCAGGCAGAGAATTCCCGGCTAGCAGCTTCCCTGTGGCGGGGAAGTGCAAACGTACACGTTTTCGGCCGAAAACGAGTTTTCCGGCGAAATCGCACACCACGGCTCGTTCTGAGAAAAAGCAAGCACGGAGGACGAGAACCGCTTTTGCCCTGCGTAGCGTCCCGGGCAGCGGGTAGAACCAGGCAGAGAATTCCCGGCTAGCAGCTTCCCTGTGGCGGGGAAGTGCAAACGTACACGTTTTCGGCCGAAAACGCGTTTTCCGGCCAAAACGCACACCACGGCTCTTTCTGAGAAAAAGCAAGCACGGAGGACGAGAACCGCTTTTGCCCTGCGTAGCGTTCCGGGCAGCGGGTAGAACCAGGCAGAGAATTCCCGGCTAGCAGCTTCCCTGTGGCGGGGAAGTGCAAACGTACACGTTTTCGGCCGAAAACGCGTTTTCCGGCGAAAACGCACACCACGGCTCTTTCTGAGAAAAAGCAAGCACGGAGGACGAGAACCGCTTTTGCCCTGCGTAGCGTTCCGGGCAGCGGGTAGAACCAGGCAGAGAATTCCCGGCTAGCAGCTTCCCTGTGGCGGGGAAGTGCAAACGTACACGTTTTCGGCCGAAAACCGCGTTTTCCGGCGAAAACGCACACCACGGCTCTTTCTGAGAAAAAGCAAGCACGGAGGACGAGAACCGCTTTTGCCCTGCGTAGCGTTCCGGGCAGCGGGTAGAACCAGGCAGAGAATTCCCGGCTAGCAGCTTCCCTGTGGCGGGGAAGTGCAAACGTACACGTTTTCGGCCGGAAACGCGTTTTCCGGCGAAATCGCACACCACGGCTCTTTCTGAGAAAAAGCAAGCACGGAGGACGAGAACCGCTTTTGCCCTGCGTAGCGTTCCGGGCAGCGGGTAGAACCAGGCAGAGAATTCCCGGCTAGCAGCTTCCCTGTGGCGGGGAAGTGCAAACGTACACGTTTCGGCCGAAAACGCGTTTTCCGGCGAAAACGCACACCACGGCTCTTTCTGAGAAAAAGCAAGCACGGAGGACGAGAACCGCTTTTGCCCTGCGTAGCGTTCCGGGCAGCGGGTAGAACCAGGCAGAGAATTCCCGGCTAGCAGCTTCCCTGTGGCGGGGAAGTGCAAACGTACACGTTTTCGGCCGAAAACGCGTTTTCCGGCGAAAACGCACACCACGGCTCTTTCTGAGAAAAAGCAAGCACGGAGGACGAGAACCGCTTTTGCCCTGCGTAGCGTTCCGGGCAGCGGGTAGAACCAGGCAGAAACGTATCAACCACGGCTCTTTCTAAAAAGCAAGCAAAAAGCAGAGAATTCCCGGCTAGCAGCTTCCCTCCGGCGAAATCGCACACCACGGCTCTTTCTGAGAAAAAGCAAGCACGGAGGACAAGAACCGCTTTTGCCCTGCGTAGCGTTCCGGGCAGCGGGTAGAACCAGGCAGAGAATTCCCGGCTAGCAGCTTCCCTGTGGCGGGGAAGTGCAAACGTACACGTTTTCGGCCGAAAACGCGTTTTCCGGCGAAATCGCACACCACGGCTCTTTCTGAGAAAAAGCAAGCACGGAGGACGAGAACCGCTTTTGCCCTGCGTAGCGTTCCGGGCAGCGGGTAGAACCAGGCAGAGAATTCCCGGCTAGCAGCTTCCCTGTGGCGGGGAAGTGCAAACGTACACGTTTTCGGCCGAAAACGCGTTTTCCGGCCAAAACGCACACCACGGCTCTTTCTGAGAAAAAGCAAGCACGGAGGACGAGAACCGCTTTTGCCCTGCGTAGCGTTCCGGGCAGCGGGTAGAACCAGGCAGAGAATTCCCGGCTAGCAGCTTCCCTGTGGCGGGGAAGTGCAAACGTACACGTTTTCGGCCGAAAACGCGTTTTCCGGCGAAATCGCACACCACGGCTCTTTCTGAGAAAAAGCAAGCACGGAGGACGAGAACCGCTTTTGCCCTGCGTAGCGTTCCGGGCAGCGGGTAGAACCAGGCAGAGAATTCCCGGCTAGCAGCTTCCCTGTGGCGGGGAAGTGCAAACGTACACGTTTTCGGCCGAAAACGCGTTTTCCGGCCAAAACGCACACCACGGCTCTTTCTGAGAAAAAGCAAGCACGGAGGACGAGAACCGCTTTTGCCCTGCGTAGCGTTCCGGGCAGCGGGTAGAACCAGGCAGAGAATTCCCGGCTAGCAGCTTCCCTGTGGCGGGGAAGTGCAAACGTACACGTTTTCGGCCGAAAACGCGTTTTCCGGCGAAAACGCACACCACGGCTCTTTCTGAGAAAAAGCAAGCACGGAGGACGAGAACCGCTTTTGCCCTGCGTAGCGTTCCGGGCAGCGGGTAGAACCAGGCAGAGAATTCCCGGCTAGCAGCTTCCCTGTGGCGGGGAAGTGCAAACGTACACTTTCGGCCGAAAACGCGTTTTCCGGCGAAATCGCACACCACGGCTCTTTCTGAGAAAAAGCAAGCACGGAGGACAAGAACCGCTTTTGCCCTGCGTAGCGTTCCGGGCAGCGGGTAGAACCAGGCAGAGAATTCCCGGCTAGCAGCTTCCCTGTGGCGGGGAAGTGCAAACGTACACGTTTTCGGCCGAAAACGCGTTTTCCGGCGAAATCGCACACCACGGCTCTTTCTGAGAAAAAGCAAGCACGGAGGACGAGAACCGCTTTTGCCCTGCGTAGCGTTCCGGGCAGCGGGTAGAACCAGGCAGAGAATTCCCGGCTAGCAGCTTCCCTGTGGCGGGGAAGTGCAAACGTACACGTTTTCGGTCGAAAACGCGTTTTCCGGCGAAAACGCACACCACGGCTCTTTCTGAGAAAAAGCAAGCACGGAGGACGAGAACCGCTTTTGCCCTGCGTAGCGTTCCGGGCAGCGGGTAGAACCAGGCAGAGAATTCCCGGCTAGCAGCTTCCCTGTGGCGGGGAAGTGCAAACGTACACGTTTTCGGCCGAAAACGCGTTTTCCGGCGAAAACGCACACCACGGCTCTTTCTGAGAAAAAGCAAGCACGGAGGACGAGAACCGCTTTTGCCCTGCGTAGCGTTCCGGGCAGCGGGTAGAACCAGGCAGAGAATTCCCGGCTAGCAGCTTCCCTGTGGCGGGGAAGTGCAAACGTACACGTTTTCGGCCGAAAACGCGTTTTCCGGCGAAAACGCACACCACGGCTCTTTCTGAGAAAAAGCAAGCACGGAGGACGAGAACCGCTTTTGCCCTGCGTAGCGTTCCGGGCAGCGGGTAGAACCAGGCAGAGAATTCCCGGCTAGCAGCTTCCCTGTGGCGGGGAAGTGCGAACGTACAGGTTTTCGGCCGAAAACGCGTTTTCTGGCGAAAACGCACACCACGGCTCTTTCTGAGAAAAAGCAAGCACGGAGGACGAGAACCGCTTTTGCCCTGCGTAGCGTTCCGGGCAGCGGGTAGAACCAGGCAGAGAATTCCCGGCTAGCAGCTTCCCTGTGGCGGGGAAGTGCAAACGTACACGTTTTCGGCCGAAAACGCGTTTTCCGGCGAAAACGCACACCACGGCTCTTTCTGAGAAAAAGCAAGCACGGAGGACGAGAACCGCTTTTGCCCTGCGTAGCGTTCCGGGCAGCGGGTAGAACCAGGCAGAGAATTCCCGGCTAGCAGCTTCCCTGTGGCGGGGAAGTGCAAACGTACACGTTTTCGGCCGAAAACGCGTTTTCCGGCCAAAACGCACACCACGGCTCCTTCTGAGAAAAAGCAAGCACGGAGGACGAGAACCGCTTTTGCCCTGCGTAGCGTTCCGGGCAGCGGGTAGAACCAGGCAGAGAATTCCCGGCTAGCAGCTTCCCTGTGGCGGGGAAGTGCAAACGTACACGTTTTCGGCCGAAAACGCGTTTTCCGGCGAAAACGCACACCACGGCTCTTTCTGAGAAAAAGCAAGCACGGAGGACGAGAACCGCTTTTGCCCTGCGTAGCGTTCCGGGCAGCGGGTAGAACCAGGCAGAGAATTCCCGGCTAGCAGCTTCCCTGTGGCGGGGAAGTGCAAACGTACACGTTTTCGGCCGAAAACGCGTTTTCCGGCGAAAACGCACACCACGGCTCTTTCTGAGAAAAAGCAAGCACGGAGGACGAGAACCGCTTTTGCCCTGCGTAGCGTTCCGGGCAGCGGGTAGAACCAGGCAGAGAATTCCCGGCTAGCAGCTTCCCTGTGGCGGGGAAGTGCAAACGTACACGTTTTCGGCCGAAAACGCGTTTTCCGGCGAAAACGCACACCACGGCTCTTTCTGAGAAAAAGCAAGCACGGAGGACGAGAACCGCTTTTGCCCTGCGTAGCGTTCCGGGCAGCGGGTAGAACCAGGCAGAGACTTCCCGGCTAGCAGCTTCCCTGTGGCGGGGAAGTGCAAACGTACACGTTTTCGGCCGAAAACGCGTTTTCCGGCGAAAACGCACACCACGGCTCTTTCTGAGAAAAAGCAAGCACGGAGGACGAGAACCGCTTTTGCCCTGCGTAGCGTTCCGGGCAGCGGGTAGAAGCAGGCAGAGAATTCCCGGCTAGCAGCTTCCCTGTGGCGGGGAAGTGCAAACGTACACGTTTTCGGCCGAAAACGCGTTTTCCGGCGAAAACGCACACCACGGCTCTTTCTGAGAAAAAGCAAGCACGGAGGACGAGAACCGCTTTTGCCCTGCGTAGCGTTCCGGGCAGCGGGTAGAACCAGGCAGAGAATTCCCGGCTAGCAGCTTCCCTGTGGCGGGGAAGTGCAAACGTACACGTTTTCGGCCGAAAACGCGTTTTCCGGCGAAAACGCACACCACGGCTCTTTCTGAGAAAAAGCAAGCACGGAGGACGAGAACCGCTTTTGCCCTGCGTAGCGTTCCGGGCAGCGGGTAGAACCAGGCAGAGAATTCCCGGCTAGCAGCTTCCCTGTGGCGGGGAAGTGCAAACGTACACGTTTTCGGCCGAAAACGCGTTTTCCGGCCAAAACGCACACCACGGCTCTTTCTGAGAAAAAGCAAGCACGGAGGACGAGAACTGCTTTTGCCCTGCGTAGCGTTCCGGGCAGCGGGTAGAACCAGGCAGAGAATTCCCGGCTAGCAGCTTCCCTGTGGCGGGGAAGTGCAAACGTACACGTTTTCGGCCGAAAACGCGTTTTCCGGCGAAAACGCACACCACGGCTCTTTCTGAGAAAAAGCAAGCACGGAGGACGAGAACCGCTTTTGCCCTGCGTAGCGTTCCGGGCAGCGGGTAGAACCAGGCAGAGAATTCCCGGCTAGCAGCTTCCCTGTGGCGGGGAAGTGCAAACGTACACGTTTTCGGCCGAAAACGCGTTTTCCGGCGAAATCGCACACCACGGCTCTTTCTGAGAAAAAGCAAGCACGGAGGACGAGAACCGCTTTTGCCCTGCGTAGCGTTCCGGGCAGCGGGTAGAACCAGGCAGAGAATTCCCGGCTAGCAGCTTCCCTGTGGCGGGGAAGTGCAAACGTACACGTTTTCGGCCGAAAACGCGTTTTCCGGCCAAAACGCACACCACGGCTCTTTCTGAGAAAAAGCAAGCACGGAGGACGAGAACCGCTTTTGCCCTGCGTAGCGTTCCGGGCAGCGGGTAGAACCAGGCAGAGAATTCCCGGCTAGCAGCTTCCCTGTGGCGGGGAAGTGCAAACGTACACGTTTTCGGCCGAAAACGCGTTTTCCGGCGAAAACGCACACCACGGCTCTTTCTGAGAAAAAGCAAGCACGGAGGACGAGAACCGCTTTTGCCCTGCGTAGCGTTCCGGGCAGCGGGTAGAACCAGGCAGAGAATTCCCGGCTAGCAGCTTCCCTGTGGCGGGGAAGTGCAAACGTACACGTTTTCGGCCGAAAACGCGTTTTCCGGCGAAAACGCACACCACGGCTCTTTCTGAGAAAAAGCAAGCACGGAGGACGAGAACCGCTTTTGCCCTGCGTAGCGTTCCGGGCAGCGGGTAGAACCAGGCAGAGAATTCCCGGCTAGCAGCTTCCCTGTGGCGGGGAAGTGCAAACGTACACGTTTTCGGCCGAAAACGCGTTTTCCGGCGAAAACGCACACCACGGCTCTTTCTGAGAAAAAGCAAGCACGGAGGACGAGAACCGCTTTTGCCCTGCGTAGCGTTCCGGGCAGCGGGTAGAACCAGGCAGAGAATTCCCGGCTAGCAGCTTCCCTGTGGCGGGGAAGTGCAAACGTACACGTTTTCGGCCGAAAACGCGTTTTCCGGCGAAAACGCACACCACGGCTCTTTCTGAGAAAAAGCAAGCACGGAGGACGAGAACCGCTTTTGCCCTGCGTAGCGTTCCGGGCAGCGGGTAGAACCAGGCAGAGAATTCCCGGCTAGCAGCTTCCCTGTGGCGGGGAAGTGCAAACGTACACGTTTTCGGCCGAAAACGCGTTTTCCGGCGAAAACGCACACCACGGCTCTTTCTGAGAAAAAGCAAGCACGGAGGACGAGAACCGCTTTTGCCCTGCGTAGCGTTCCGGGCAGCGGGTAGAACCAGGCAGAGAATTCCCGGCTAGCAGCTTCCCTGTGGCGGGGAAGTGCAAACGTACACTTTCGGCCGAAAACGCGTTTTCCGGCGAAATCGCACACCACGGCTTTTTCTGAGAAAAAGCAAGCACGGAGGACAAGAACCGCTTTTGCCCTGCGTAGCGTTCCGGGCAGCGGGTAGAACCAGGCAGAGAATTCCCGGCTAGCAGCTTCCCTGTGGCGGGGAAGTGCAAACGTACACGTTTTCGGCCGAAAACGCGTTTTCCGGCGAAATCGCACACCACGGCTCTTTCTGAGAAAAAGCAAGCACGGAGGACGAGAACCGCTTTTGCCCTGCGTAGCGTTCCGGGCAGCGGGTAGAACCAGGCAGAGAATTCCCGGCTAGCAGCTTCCCTGTGGCGGGGAAGTGCAAACGTACACGTTTTCGGTCGAAAACGCGTTTTCCGGCGAAAATTCACACCACGGCTCTTTCTGAGAAAAAGCAAGCACGGAGGACGAGAACCGCTTTTGCCCTGCGTAGCGTTCCGGGCAGCGGGTAGAACCAGGCAGAGAATTCCCGGCTAGCAGCTTCCCTGTGGCGGGGAAGTGCAAACGTACACGTTTTCGGCCGAAAACGCGTTTTCCGGCGAAAACGCACACCACGGCTCTTTCTGAGAAAAAGCAAGCACGGAGGACGAGAACCGCTTTTGCCCTGCGTAGCGTTCCGGGCAGCGGGTAGAACCAGGCAGAGAATTCCCGGCTAGCAGCTTCCCTGTGGCGGGGAAGTGCAAACGTACACGTTTTCGGCCGAAAACGCGTTTTCCGGCGAAAACGCACACCACGGCTCTTTCTGAGAAAAAGCAAGCACGGAGGACGAGAACCGCTTTTGCCCTGCGTAGCGTTCCGGGCAGCGGGTAGAACCAGGCAGAGAATTCCCGGCTAGCAGCTTCCCTGTGGCGGGGAAGTGCAAACATACACGTTTTCGGCCGAAAACGCGTTTTCCGGCGAAAACGCACACCACGGCTCTTTCTGAGAAAAAGCAAGCACGGAGGACGAGAACCGCTTTTGCCCTGCGTAGCGTTCCGGGCAGCGGGTAGAACCAGGCAGAGAATTCCCGGCTAGCAGCTTCCCTGTGGCGGGGAAGTGCAAACGTACACGTTTTCGGCCGAAAACGCGTTTTCCGGCGAAAACGCACACCACGGCTCTTTCTGAGAAAAAGCAAGCACGGAGGACGAGAACCGCTTTTGCCCTGCGTAGCGTTCCGGGCAGCGGGTAGAACCAGGCAGAGAATTCCCGGCTAGCAGCTTCCCTGTGGCGGGGAAGTGCAAACGTACACGTTTTCGGCCGAAAACGCGTTTTCCGGCGAAAACGCACACCACGGCTCTTTCTGAGAAAAAGCAAGCACGGAGGACGAGAACCGCTTTTGCCCTGCGTAGCGTTCCGGGCAGCGGGTAGAACCAGGCAGAGAATTCCCGGCTAGCAGCTTCCCTGTGGCGGGGAAGTGCAAACGTACACGTTTTCGGCCGAAAACGCGTTTTCCGGCGAAAACGCACACCACGGCTCTTTCTGAGAAAAAGCAAGCACGGAGGACGAGAACCGCTTTTGCCCTGCGTAGCGTTCCGGGCAGCGGGTAGAACCAGGCAGAGAATTCCCGGCTAGCAGCTTCCCTGTGGCGGGGAAGTGCAAACGTACACGTTTTCGGCCGAAAACGCGTTTTCCGGCGAAAACGCACACCACGGCTCTTTCTGAGAAAAAGCAAGCACGGAGGACGAGAACCGCTTTTGCCCTGCGTAGCGTTCCGGGCAGCGGGTAGAACCAGGCAGAGAATTCCCGGCTAGCAGCTTCCCTGTGGCGGGGAAGTGCAAACGTACACGTTTTCGGCCGAAAACGCGTTTTCCGGCGAAAACGCACACCACGGCTCTTTCTGAGAAAAAGCAAGCACGGAGGACGAGAACCGCTTTTGCCCTGCGTAGCGTTCCGGGCAGCGGGTAGAACCAGGCAGAGAATTCCCGGCTAGCAGCTTCCCTGTGGCGGGGAAGTGCAAACGTACACGTTTTCGGCCGAAAACGCGTTTTCCGGCGAAAACGCACACCACGGCTCTTTCTGAGAAAAAGCAAGCACGGAGGACGAGAACCGCTTTTGCCCTGCGTAGCGTTCCGGGCAGCGGGTAGAACCAGGCAGAGAATTCCCGGCTAGCAGCTTCCCTGTGGCGGGGAAGTGCAAACGTACACGTTTTCGGCCGAAAACGCGTTTTCCGGCGAAAACGCACACCACGGCTCTTTCTGAGAAAAAGCAAGCACGGAGGACGAGAACCGCTTTTGCCCTGCGTAGCGTTCCGGGCAGCGGGTAGAACCAGGCAGAGAATTCCCGGCTAGCAGCTTCCCTGTGGCGGGGAAGTGCAAACGTACACGTTTTCGGCCGAAAACGCGTTTTCCGGCGAAAACGCACACCACGGCTCTTTCTGAGAAAAAGCAAGCACGGAGGACGAGAACCGCTTTTGCCCTGCGTAGCGTTCCGGGCAGCGGGTAGAACCAGGCAGAGAATTCCCGGCTAGCAGCTTCCCTGTGGCGGGGAAGTGCAAACGTACACGTTTTCGGCCGAAAACGCGTTTTCCGGCGAAAACGCACACCACGGCTCTTTCTGAGAAAAAGCAAGCACGGAGGACGAGAACCGCTTTTGCCCTGCGTAGCGTTCCGGGCAGCGGGTAGAACCAGGCAGAGAATTCCCGGCTAGCAGCTTCCCTGTGGCGGGGAAGTGCAAACGTACACGTTTTCGGCCGAAAACGCGTTTTCCGGCGAAAACGCACACCACGGCTCTTTCTGAGAAAAAGCAAGCACGGAGGACGAGAACCGCTTTTGCCCTGCGTAGCGTTCCGGGCAGCGGGTAGAACCAGGCAGAGAATTCCCGGCTAGCAGCTTCCCTGTGGCGGGGAAGTGCAAACGTACACGTTTTCGGCCGAAAACGCGTTTTCCGGCGAAAACGCACACCACGGCTCTTTCTGAGAAAAAGCAAGCACGGAGGACGAGAACCGCTTTTGCCCTGCGTAGCGTTCCGGGCAGCGGGTAGAACCAGGCAGAGAATTCCCGGCTAGCAGCTTCCCTGTGGCGGGGAAGTGCAAACGTACACGTTTTCGGCCGAAAACGCGTTTTCCGGCGAAAACGCACACCACGGCTCTTTCTGAGAAAAAGCAAGCACGGAGGACGAGAACCGCTTTTGCCCTGCGTAGCGTTCCGGGCAGCGGGTAGAACCAGGCAGAGAATTCCCGGCTAGCAGCTTCCCTGTGGCGGGGAAGTGCAAACGTACACGTTTTCGGCCGAAAACGCGTTTTCCGGCGAAAACGCACACCACGGCTCTTTCTGAGAAAAAGCAAGCACGGAGGACGAGAACCGCTTTTGCCCTGCGTAGCGTTCCGGGCAGCGGGTAGAACCAGGCAGAGAATTCCCGGCTAGCAGCTTCCCTGTGGCGGGGAAGTGCAAACGTACACGTTTTCG
This sequence comes from Athene noctua, assembly GCF_965140245.1. NCBI lineage: Eukaryota > Metazoa > Chordata > Aves > Strigiformes > Strigidae > Athene > Athene noctua. The sequence continues at coordinate 25,189 of NW_027437792.1, forward strand.
GCCGAAAACGCGTTTTCCGGCGAAAACGCACACCACGGCTCTTTCTGAGAAAAAGCAAGCACGGAGGACGAGAACCGCTTTTGCCCTGCGTAGCGTTCCGGGCAGCGGGTAGAACCAGGCAGAGAATTCCCGGCTAGCAGCTTCCCTGTGGCGGGGAAGTGCAAACGTACACGTTTTCGGCCGAAAACGCGTTTTCCGGCGAAAACGCACACCACGGCTCTTTCTGAGAAAAAGCAAGCACGGAGGACGAGAACCGCTTTTGCCCTGCGTAGCGTTCCGGGCAGCGGGTAGAACCAGGCAGAGAATTCCCGGCTAGCAGCTTCCCTGTGGCGGGGAAGTGCAAACGTACACGTTTTCGGCCGAAAACGCGTTTTCCGGCGAAAACGCACACCACGGCTCTTTCTGAGAAAAAGCAAGCACGGAGGACGAGAACCGCTTTTGCCCTGCGTAGCGTTCCGGGCAGCGGGTAGAACCAGGCAGAGAATTCCCGGCTAGCAGCTTCCCTGTGGCGGGGAAGTGCAAACGTACACGTTTTCGGCCGAAAACGCGTTTTCCGGCGAAAACGCACACCACGGCTCTTTCTGAGAAAAAGCAAGCACGGAGGACGAGAACCGCTTTTGCCCTGCGTAGCGTTCCGGGCAGCGGGTAGAACCAGGCAGAGAATTCCCGGCTAGCAGCTTCCCTGTGGCGGGGAAGTGCAAACGTACACGTTTTCGGCCGAAAACGCGTTTTCCGGCGAAAACGCACACCACGGCTCTTTCTGAGAAAAAGCAAGCACGGAGGACGAGAACCGCTTTTGCCCTGCGTAGCGTTCCGGGCAGCGGGTAGAACCAGGCAGAGAATTCCCGGCTAGCAGCTTCCCTGTGGCGGGGAAGTGCAAACGTACACGTTTTCGGCCGAAAACGCGTTTTCCGGCGAAAACGCACACCACGGCTCTTTCTGAGAAAAAGCAAGCACGGAGGACGAGAACCGCTTTTGCCCTGCGTAGCGTTCCGGGCAGCGGGTAGAACCAGGCAGAGAATTCCCGGCTAGCAGCTTCCCTGTGGCGGGGAAGTGCAAACGTACACGTTTTCGGCCGAAAACGCGTTTTCCGGCGAAAACGCACACCACGGCTCTTTCTGAGAAAAAGCAAGCACGGAGGACGAGAACCGCTTTTGCCCTGCGTAGCGTTCCGGGCAGCGGGTAGAACCAGGCAGAGAATTCCCGGCTAGCAGCTTCCCTGTGGCGGGGAAGTGCAAACGTACACGTTTTCGGCCGAAAACGCGTTTTCCGGCGAAAACGCACACCACGGCTCTTTCTGAGAAAAAGCAAGCACGGAGGACGAGAACCGCTTTTGCCCTGCGTAGCGTTCCGGGCAGCGGGTAGAACCAGGCAGAGAATTCCCGGCTAGCAGCTTCCCTGTGGCGGGGAAGTGCAAACGTACACGTTTTCGGCCGAAAACGCGTTTTCCGGCGAAAACGCACACCACGGCTCTTTCTGAGAAAAAGCAAGCACGGAGGACGAGAACCGCTTTTGCCCTGCGTAGCGTTCCGGGCAGCGGGTAGAACCAGGCAGAGAATTCCCGGCTAGCAGCTTCCCTGTGGCGGGGAAGTGCAAACGTACACGTTTTCGGCCGAAAACGCGTTTTCCGGCGAAAACGCACACCACGGCTCTTTCTGAGAAAAAGCAAGCACGGAGGACGAGAACCGCTTTTGCCCTGCGTAGCGTTCCGGGCAGCGGGTAGAACCAGGCAGAGAATTCCCGGCTAGCAGCTTCCCTGTGGCGGGGAAGTGCAAACGTACACGTTTTCGGCCGAAAACGCGTTTTCCGGCGAAAACGCACACCACGGCTCTTTCTGAGAAAAAGCAAGCACGGAGGACGAGAACCGCTTTTGCCCTGCGTAGCGTTCCGGGCAGCGGGTAGAACCAGGCAGAGAATTCCCGGCTAGCAGCTTCCCTGTGGCGGGGAAGTGCAAACGTACACGTTTTCGGCCGAAAACGCGTTTTCCGGCGAAAACGCACACCACGGCTCTTTCTGAGAAAAAGCAAGCACGGAGGACGAGAACCGCTTTTGCCCTGCGTAGCGTTCCGGGCAGCGGGTAGAACCAGGCAGAGAATTCCCGGCTAGCAGCTTCCCTGTGGCGGGGAAGTGCAAACGTACACGTTTTCGGCCGAAAACGCGTTTTCCGGCGAAAACGCACACCACGGCTCTTTCTGAGAAAAAGCAAGCACGGAGGACGAGAACCGCTTTTGCCCTGCGTAGCGTTCCGGGCAGCGGGTAGAACCAGGCAGAGAATTCCCGGCTAGCAGCTTCCCTGTGGCGGGGAAGTGCAAACGTACACGTTTTCGGCCGAAAACGCGTTTTCCGGCGAAAACGCACACCACGGCTCTTTCTGAGAAAAAGCAAGCACGGAGGACGAGAACCGCTTTTGCCCTGCGTAGCGTTCCGGGCAGCGGGTAGAACCAGGCAGAGAATTCCCGGCTAGCAGCTTCCCTGTGGCGGGGAAGTGCAAACGTACACGTTTTCGGCCGAAAACGCGTTTTCCGGCGAAAACGCACACCACGGCTCTTTCTGAGAAAAAGCAAGCACGGAGGACGAGAACCGCTTTTGCCCTGCGTAGCGTTCCGGGCAGCGGGTAGAACCAGGCAGAGAATTCCCGGCTAGCAGCTTCCCTGTGGCGGGGAAGTGCAAACGTACACGTTTTCGGCCGAAAACGCGTTTTCCGGCGAAAACGCACACCACGGCTCTTTCTGAGAAAAAGCAAGCACGGAGGACGAGAACCGCTTTTGCCCTGCGTAGCGTTCCGGGCAGCGGGTAGAACCAGGCAGAGAATTCCCGGCTAGCAGCTTCCCTGTGGCGGGGAAGTGCAAACGTACACGTTTTCGGCCGAAAACGCGTTTTCCGGCGAAAACGCACACCACGGCTCTTTCTGAGAAAAAGCAAGCACGGAGGACGAGAACCGCTTTTGCCCTGCGTAGCGTTCCGGGCAGCGGGTAGAACCAGGCAGAGAATTCCCGGCTAGCAGCTTCCCTGTGGCGGGGAAGTGCAAACGTACACGTTTTCGGCCGAAAACGCGTTTTCCGGCGAAAACGCACACCACGGCTCTTTCTGAGAAAAAGCAAGCACGGAGGACGAGAACCGCTTTTGCCCTGCGTAGCGTTCCGGGCAGCGGGTAGAACCAGGCAGAGAATTCCCGGCTAGCAGCTTCCCTGTGGCGGGGAAGTGCAAACGTACACGTTTTCGGCCGAAAACGCGTTTTCCGGCGAAAACGCACACCACGGCTCTTTCTGAGAAAAAGCAAGCACGGAGGACGAGAACCGCTTTTGCCCTGCGTAGCGTTCCGGGCAGCGGGTAGAACCAGGCAGAGAATTCCCGGCTAGCAGCTTCCCTGTGGCGGGGAAGTGCAAACGTACACGTTTTCGGCCGAAAACGCGTTTTCCGGCGAAAACGCACACCACGGCTCTTTCTGAGAAAAAGCAAGCACGGAGGACGAGAACCGCTTTTGCCCTGCGTAGCGTTCCGGGCAGCGGGTAGAACCAGGCAGAGAATTCCCGGCTAGCAGCTTCCCTGTGGCGGGGAAGTGCAAACGTACACGTTTTCGGCCGAAAACGCGTTTTCCGGCGAAAACGCACACCACGGCTCTTTCTGAGAAAAAGCAAGCACGGAGGACGAGAACCGCTTTTGCCCTGCGTAGCGTTCCGGGCAGCGGGTAGAACCAGGCAGAGAATTCCCGGCTAGCAGCTTCCCTGTGGCGGGGAAGTGCAAACGTACACGTTTTCGGCCGAAAACGCGTTTTCCGGCGAAAACGCACACCACGGCTCTTTCTGAGAAAAAGCAAGCACGGAGGACGAGAACCGCTTTTGCCCTGCGTAGCGTTCCGGGCAGCGGGTAGAACCAGGCAGAGAATTCCCGGCTAGCAGCTTCCCTGTGGCGGGGAAGTGCAAACGTACACGTTTTCGGCCGAAAACGCGTTTTCCGGCGAAAACGCACACCACGGCTCTTTCTGAGAAAAAGCAAGCACGGAGGACGAGAACCGCTTTTGCCCTGCGTAGCGTTCCGGGCAGCGGGTAGAACCAGGCAGAGAATTCCCGGCTAGCAGCTTCCCTGTGGCGGGGAAGTGCAAACGTACACGTTTTCGGCCGAAAACGCGTTTTCCGGCGAAAACGCACACCACGGCTCTTTCTGAGAAAAAGCAAGCACGGAGGACGAGAACCGCTTTTGCCCTGCGTAGCGTTCCGGGCAGCGGGTAGAACCAGGCAGAGAATTCCCGGCTAGCAGCTTCCCTGTGGCGGGGAAGTGCAAACGTACACGTTTTCGGCCGAAAACGCGTTTTCCGGCGAAAACGCACACCACGGCTCTTTCTGAGAAAAAGCAAGCACGGAGGACGAGAACCGCTTTTGCCCTGCGTAGCGTTCCGGGCAGCGGGTAGAACCAGGCAGAGAATTCCCGGCTAGCAGCTTCCCTGTGGCGGGGAAGTGCAAACGTACACGTTTTCGGCCGAAAACGCGTTTTCCGGCGAAAACGCACACCACGGCTCTTTCTGAGAAAAAGCAAGCACGGAGGACGAGAACCGCTTTTGCCCTGCGTAGCGTTCCGGGCAGCGGGTAGAACCAGGCAGAGAACTCCCGGCTAGCAGCTTCCCTGTGGCGGGGAAGTGCAAACGTACACGTTTTCGGCCGAAAACGCGTTTTCCGGCCAAAACGCACACCACGGCTCTTTCTGAGAAAAAGCAAGCACGGAGGACGAGAACCGCTTTTGCCCTGCGTAGCGTTCCGGGCAGCGGGTAGAACCAGGCAGAGAATTCCCGGCTAGCAGCTTCCCTGTGGCGGGGAAGTGCAAACGTACACGTTTTCGGCCGAAAACGCGTTTTCCGGCGAAAACGCACACCACGGCTCTTTCTGAGAAAAAGCAAGCACGGAGGACGAGAACCGCTTTTGCCCTGCGTAGCGTTCCGGGCAGCGGGTAGAACCAGGCAGAGAATTCCCGGCTAGCAGCTTCCCTGTGGCGGGGAAGTGCAAACGTACACGTTTTCGGCCGAAAACGCGTTTTCCGGCGAAAACGCACACCACGGCTCTTTCTGAGAAAAAGCAAGCACGGAGGACGAGAACCGCTTTTGCCCTGCGTAGCGTTCCGGGCAGCGGGTAGAACCAGGCAGAGAATTCCCGGCTAGCAGCTTCCCTGTGGCGGGGAAGTGCAAACGTACACGTTTTCGGCCGAAAACGCGTTTTCCGGCGAAAACGCACACCACGGCTCTTTCTGAGAAAAAGCAAGCACGGAGGACGAGAACCGCTTTTGCCCTGCGTAGCGTTCCGGGCAGCGGGTAGAACCAGGCAGAGAATTCCCGGCTAGCAGCTTCCCTGTGGCGGGGAAGTGCAAACGTACACGTTTTCGGCCGAAAACGCGTTTTCCGGCGAAAACGCACACCACGGCTCTTTCTGAGAAAAAGCAAGCACGGAGGACGAGAACCGCTTTTGCCCTGCGTAGCGTTCCGGGCAGCGGGTAGAACCAGGCAGAGAATTCCCGGCTAGCAGCTTCCCTGTGGCGGGGAAGTGCAAACGTACACGTTTTCGGCCGAAAACGCGTTTTCCGGCGAAAACGCACACCACGGCTCTTTCTGAGAAAAAGCAAGCACGGAGGACGAGAACCGCTTTTGCCCTGCGTAGCGTTCCGGGCAGCGGGTAGAACCAGGCAGAGAATTCCCGGCTAGCAGCTTCCCTGTGGCGGGGAAGTGCAAACGTACACGTTTTCGGCCGAAAACGCGTTTTCCGGCGAAAACGCACACCACGGCTCTTTCTGAGAAAAAGCAAGCACGGAGGACGAGAACCGCTTTTGCCCTGCGTAGCGTTCCGGGCAGCGGGTAGAACCAGGCAGAGAATTCCCGGCTAGCAGCTTCCCTGTGGCGGGGAAGTGCAAACGTACACGTTTTCGGCCGAAAACGCGTTTTCCGGCGAAAACGCACACCACGGCTCTTTCTGAGAAAAAGCAAGCACGGAGGACGAGAACCGCTTTTGCCCTGCGTAGCGTTCCGGGCAGCGGGTAGAACCAGGCAGAGAATTCCCGGCTAGCAGCTTCCCTGTGGCGGGGAAGTGCAAACGTACACGTTTTCGGCCGAAAACGCGTTTTCCGGCGAAAACGCACACCACGGCTCTTTCTGAGAAAAAGCAAGCACGGAGGACGAGAACCGCTTTTGCCCTGCGTAGCGTTCCGGGCAGCGGGTAGAACCAGGCAGAGAATTCCCGGCTAGCAGCTTCCCTGTGGCGGGGAAGTGCAAACGTACACGTTTTCGGCCGAAAACGCGTTTTCCGGCGAAAACGCACACCACGGCTCTTTCTGAGAAAAAGCAAGCACGGAGGACGAGAACCGCTTTTGCCCTGCGTAGCGTTCCGGGCAGCGGGTAGAACCAGGCAGAGAATTCCCGGCTAGCAGCTTCCCTGTGGCGGGGAAGTGCAAACGTACACGTTTTCGGCCGAAAACGCGTTTTCCGGCGAAAACGCACACCACGGCTCTTTCTGAGAAAAAGCAAGCACGGAGGACGAGAACCGCTTTTGCCCTGCGTAGCGTTCCGGGCAGCGGGTAGAACCAGGCAGAGAATTCCCGGCTAGCAGCTTCCCTGTGGCGGGGAAGTGCAAACGTACACGTTTTCGGCCGAAAACGCGTTTTCCGGCGAAAACGCACACCACGGCTCTTTCTGAGAAAAAGCAAGCACGGAGGACGAGAACCGCTTTTGCCCTGCGTAGCGTTCCGGGCAGCGGGTAGAACCAGGCAGAGAATTCCCGGCTAGCAGCTTCCCTGTGGCGGGGAAGTGCAAACGTACACGTTTTCGGCCGAAAACGCGTTTTCCGGCGAAAACGCACACCACGGCTCTTTCTGAGAAAAAGCAAGCACGGAGGACGAGAACCGCTTTTGCCCTGCGTAGCGTTCCGGGCAGCGGGTAGAACCAGGCAGAGAATTCCCGGCTAGCAGCTTCCCTGTGGCGGGGAAGTGCAAACGTACACGTTTTCGGCCGAAAACGCGTTTTCCGGCGAAAACGCACACCACGGCTCTTTCTGAGAAAAAGCAAGCACGGAGGACGAGAACCGCTTTTGCCCTGCGTAGCGTTCCGGGCAGCGGGTAGAACCAGGCAGAGAATTCCCGGCTAGCAGCTTCCCTGTGGCGGGGAAGTGCAAACGTACACGTTTTCGGCCGAAAACGCGTTTTCCGGCGAAAACGCACACCACGGCTCTTTCTGAGAAAAAGCAAGCACGGAGGACGAGAACCGCTTTTGCCCTGCGTAGCGTTCCGGGCAGCGGGTAGAACCAGGCAGAGAATTCCCGGCTAGCAGCTTCCCTGTGGCGGGGAAGTGCAAACGTACACGTTTTCGGCCGAAAACGCGTTTTCCGGCGAAAACGCACACCACGGCTCTTTCTGAGAAAAAGCAAGCACGGAGGACGAGAACCGCTTTTGCCCTGCGTAGCGTTCCGGGCAGCGGGTAGAACCAGGCAGAGAATTCCCGGCTAGCAGCTTCCCTGTGGCGGGGAAGTGCAAACGTACACGTTTTCGGCCGAAAACGCGTTTTCCGGCGAAAACGCACACCACGGCTCTTTCTGAGAAAAAGCAAGCACGGAGGACGAGAACCGCTTTTGCCCTGCGTAGCGTTCCGGGCAGCGGGTAGAACCAGGCAGAGAATTCCCGGCTAGCAGCTTCCCTGTGGCGGGGAAGTGCAAACGTACACGTTTTCGGCCGAAAACGCGTTTTCCGGCGAAAACGCACACCACGGCTCTTTCTGAGAAAAAGCAAGCACGGAGGACGAGAACCGCTTTTGCCCTGCGTAGCGTTCCGGGCAGCGGGTAGAACCAGGCAGAGAATTCCCGGCTAGCAGCTTCCCTGTGGCGGGGAAGTGCAAACGTACACGTTTTCGGCCGAAAACGCGTTTTCCGGCGAAAACGCACACCACGGCTCTTTCTGAGAAAAAGCAAGCACGGAGGACGAGAACCGCTTTTGCCCTGCGTAGCGTTCCGGGCAGCGGGTAGAACCAGGCAGAGAATTCCCGGCTAGCAGCTTCCCTGTGGCGGGGAAGTGCAAACGTACACGTTTTCGGCCGAAAACGCGTTTTCCGGCGAAAACGCACACCACGGCTCTTTCTGAGAAAAAGCAAGCACGGAGGACGAGAACCGCTTTTGCCCTGCGTAGCGTTCCGGGCAGCGGGTAGAACCAGGCAGAGAATTCCCGGCTAGCAGCTTCCCTGTGGCGGGGAAGTGCAAACGTACACGTTTTCGGCCGAAAACGCGTTTTCCGGCGAAAACGCACACCACGGCTCTTTCTGAGAAAAAGCAAGCACGGAGGACGAGAACCGCTTTTGCCCTGCGTAGCGTTCCGGGCAGCGGGTAGAACCAGGCAGAGAATTCCCGGCTAGCAGCTTCCCTGTGGCGGGGAAGTGCAAACGTACACGTTTTCGGCCGAAAACGCGTTTTCCGGCGAAAACGCACACCACGGCTCTTTCTGAGAAAAAGCAAGCACGGAGGACGAGAACCGCTTTTGCCCTGCGTAGCGTTCCGGGCAGCGGGTAGAACCAGGCAGAGAATTCCCGGCTAGCAGCTTCCCTGTGGCGGGGAAGTGCAAACGTACACGTTTTCGGCCGAAAACGCGTTTTCCGGCGAAAACGCACACCACGGCTCTTTCTGAGAAAAAGCAAGCACGGAGGACGAGAACCGCTTTTGCCCTGCGTAGCGTTCCGGGCAGCGGGTAGAACCAGGCAGAGAATTCCCGGCTAGCAGCTTCCCTGTGGCGGGGAAGTGCAAACGTACACGTTTTCGGCCGAAAACGCGTTTTCCGGCGAAAACGCACACCACGGCTCTTTCTGAGAAAAAGCAAGCACGGAGGACGAGAACCGCTTTTGCCCTGCGTAGCGTTCCGGGCAGCGGGTAGAACCAGGCAGAGAATTCCCGGCTAGCAGCTTCCCTGTGGCGGGGAAGTGCAAACGTACACGTTTTCGGCCGAAAACGCGTTTTCCGGCGAAAACGCACACCACGGCTCTTTCTGAGAAAAAGCAAGCACGGAGGACGAGAACCGCTTTTGCCCTGCGTAGCGTTCCGGGCAGCGGGTAGAACCAGGCAGAGAATTCCCGGCTAGCAGCTTCCCTGTGGCGGGGAAGTGCAAACGTACACGTTTTCGGCCGAAAACGCGTTTTCCGGCGAAAACGCACACCACGGCTCTTTCTGAGAAAAAGCAAGCACGGAGGACGAGAACCGCTTTTGCCCTGCGTAGCGTTCCGGGCAGCGGGTAGAACCAGGCAGAGAATTCCCGGCTAGCAGCTTCCCTGTGGCGGGGAAGTGCAAACGTACACGTTTTCGGCCGAAAACGCGTTTTCCGGCGAAAACGCACACCACGGCTCTTTCTGAGAAAAAGCAAGCACGGAGGACGAGAACCGCTTTTGCCCTGCGTAGCGTTCCGGGCAGCGGGTAGAACCAGGCAGAGAATTCCCGGCTAGCAGCTTCCCTGTGGCGGGGAAGTGCAAACGTACACGTTTTCGGCCGAAAACGCGTTTTCCGGCGAAAACGCACACCACGGCTCTTTCTGAGAAAAAGCAAGCACGGAGGACGAGAACCGCTTTTGCCCTGCGTAGCGTTCCGGGCAGCGGGTAGAACCAGGCAGAGAATTCCCGGCTAGCAGCTTCCCTGTGGCGGGGAAGTGCAAACGTACACGTTTTCGGCCGAAAACGCGTTTTCCGGCGAAAACGCACACCACGGCTCTTTCTGAGAAAAAGCAAGCACGGAGGACGAGAACCGCTTTTGCCCTGCGTAGCGTTCCGGGCAGCGGGTAGAACCAGGCAGAGAATTCCCGGCTAGCAGCTTCCCTGTGGCGGGGAAGTGCAAACGTACACGTTTTCGGCCGAAAACGCGTTTTCCGGCGAAAACGCACACCACGGCTCTTTCTGAGAAAAAGCAAGCACGGAGGACGAGAACCGCTTTTGCCCTGCGTAGCGTTCCGGGCAGCGGGTAGAACCAGGCAGAGAATTCCCGGCTAGCAGCTTCCCTGTGGCGGGGAAGTGCAAACGTACACGTTTTCGGCCGAAAACGCGTTTTCCGGCGAAAACGCACACCACGGCTCTTTCTGAGAAAAAGCAAGCACGGAGGACGAGAACCGCTTTTGCCCTGCGTAGCGTTCCGGGCAGCGGGTAGAACCAGGCAGAGAATTCCCGGCTAGCAGCTTCCCTGTGGCGGGGAAGTGCAAACGTACACGTTTTCGGCCGAAAACGCGTTTTCCGGCGAAAACGCACACCACGGCTCTTTCTGAGAAAAAGCAAGCACGGAGGACGAGAACCGCTTTTGCCCTGCGTAGCGTTCCGGGCAGCGGGTAGAACCAGGCAGAGAATTCCCGGCTAGCAGCTTCCCTGTGGCGGGGAAGTGCAAACGTACACGTTTTCGGCCGAAAACGCGTTTTCCGGCGAAAACGCACACCACGGCTCTTTCTGAGAAAAAGCAAGCACGGAGGACGAGAACCGCTTTTGCCCTGCGTAGCGTTCCGGGCAGCGGGTAGAACCAGGCAGAGAATTCCCGGCTAGCAGCTTCCCTGTGGCGGGGAAGTGCAAACGTACACGTTTTCGGCCGAAAACGCGTTTTCCGGCGAAAACGCACACCACGGCTCTTTCTGAGAAAAAGCAAGCACGGAGGACGAGAACCGCTTTTGCCCTGCGTAGCGTTCCGGGCAGCGGGTAGAACCAGGCAGAGAATTCCCGGCTAGCAGCTTCCCTGTGGCGGGGAAGTGCAAACGTACACGTTTTCGGCCGAAAACGCGTTTTCCGGCGAAAACGCACACCACGGCTCTTTCTGAGAAAAAGCAAGCACGGAGGACGAGAACCGCTTTTGCCCTGCGTAGCGTTCCGGGCAGCGGGTAGAACCAGGCAGAGAATTCCCGGCTAGCAGCTTCCCTGTGGCGGGGAAGTGCAAACGTACACGTTTTCGGCCGAAAACGCGTTTTCCGGCGAAAACGCACACCACGGCTCTTTCTGAGAAAAAGCAAGCACGGAGGACGAGAACCGCTTTTGCCCTGCGTAGCGTTCCGGGCAGCGGGTAGAACCAGGCAGAGAATTCCCGGCTAGCAGCTTCCCTGTGGCGGGGAAGTGCAAACGTACACGTTTTCGGCCGAAAACGCGTTTTCCGGCGAAAACGCACACCACGGCTCTTTCTGAGAAAAAGCAAGCACGGAGGACGAGAACCGCTTTTGCCCTGCGTAGCGTTCCGGGCAGCGGGTAGAACCAGGCAGAGAATTCCCGGCTAGCAGCTTCCCTGTGGCGGGGAAGTGCAAACGTACACGTTTTCGGCCGAAAACGCGTTTTCCGGCCAAAACGCACACCACGGCTCTTTCTGAGAAAAAGCAAGCACGGAGGACGAGAAGCGCTTTTGCCCTGCGTAGCGTTCCGGGCAGCGGGTAGAACCAGGCAGAGAATTCCCGGCTAGCAGCTTCCCTGTGGCGGGGAAGTGCAAACGTACACGTTTTCGGCCGAAAACGCGTTTTCCGGCGAAAACGCACACCACGGCTCTTTCTGAGAAAAAGCAAGCACGGAGGACGAGAACCGCTTTTGCCCTGCGTAGCGTTCCGGGCAGCGGGTAGAACCAGGCAGAGAATTCCCGGCTAGCAGCTTCCCTGTGGCGGGGAAGTGCAAACGTACACGTTTTCGGCCGAAAACGCGTTTTCCGGCGAAAACGCACACCACGGCTCTTTCTGAGAAAAAGCAAGCACGGAGGACGAGAACCGCTTTTGCCCTGCGTAGCGTTCCGGGCAGCGGGTAGAACCAGGCAGAGAATTCCCGGCTAGCAGCTTCCCTGTGGCGGGGAAGTGCAAACGTACACGTTTTCGGCCGAAAACGCGTTTTCCGGCGAAAACGCACACCACGGCTCTTTCTGAGAAAAAGCAAGCACGGAGGACGAGAACCGCTTTTGCCCTGCGTAGCGTTCCGGGCAGCGGGTAGAACCAGGCAGAGAATTCCCGGCTAGCAGCTTCCCTGTGGCGGGGAAGTGCAAACGTACACGTTTTCGGCCGAAAACGCGTTTTCCGGCGAAAACGCACACCACGGCTCTTTCTGAGAAAAAGCAAGCACGGAGGACGAGAACCGCTTTTGCCCTGCGTAGCGTTCCGGGCAGCGGGTAGAACCAGGCAGAGAATTCCCGGCTAGCAGCTTCCCTGTGGCGGGGAAGTGCAAACGTACACGTTTTCGGCCGAAAACGCGTTTTCCGGCGAAAACGCACACCACGGCTCTTTCTGAGAAAAAGCAAGCACGGAGGACGAGAACCGCTTTTGCCCTGCGTAGCGTTCCGGGCAGCGGGTAGAACCAGGCAGAGAATTCCCGGCTAGCAGCTTCCCTGTGGCGGGGAAGTGCAAACGTACACGTTTTCGGCCGAAAACGCGTTTTCCGGCGAAAACGCACACCACGGCTCTTTCTGAGAAAAAGCAAGCACGGAGGACGAGAACCGCTTTTGCCCTGCGTAGCGTTCCGGGCAGCGGGTAGAACCAGGCAGAGAATTCCCGGCTAGCAGCTTCCCTGTGGCGGGGAAGTGCAAACGTACACGTTTTCGGCCGAAAACGCGTTTTCCGGCGAAAACGCACACCACGGCTCTTTCTGAGAAAAAGCAAGCACGGAGGACGAGAACCGCTTTTGCCCTGCGTAGCGTTCCGGGCAGCGGGTAGAACCAGGCAGAGAATTCCCGGCTAGCAGCTTCCCTGTGGCGGGGAAGTGCAAACGTACACGTTTTCGGCCGAAAACGCGTTTTCCGGCGAAAACGCACACCACGGCTCTTTCTGAGAAAAAGCAAGCACGGAGGACGAGAACCGCTTTTGCCCTGCGTAGCGTTCCGGGCAGCGGGTAGAACCAGGCAGAGAATTCCCGGCTAGCAGCTTCCCTGTGGCGGGGAAGTGCAAACGTACACGTTTTCGGCCGAAAACGCGTTTTCCGGCGAAAACGCACACCACGGCTCTTTCTGAGAAAAAGCAAGCACGGAGGACGAGAACCGCTTTTGCCCTGCGTAGCGTTCCGGGCAGCGGGTAGAACCAGGCAGAGAATTCCCGGCTAGCAGCTTCCCTGTGGCGGGGAAGTGCAAACGTACACGTTTTCGGCCGAAAACGCGTTTTCCGGCGAAAACGCACACCACGGCTCTTTCTGAGAAAAAGCAAGCACGGAGGACGAGAACCGCTTTTGCCCTGCGTAGCGTTCCGGGCAGCGGGTAGAACCAGGCAGAGAATTCCCGGCTAGCAGCTTCCCTGTGGCGGGGAAGTGCAAACGTACACGTTTTCGGCCGAAAACGCGTTTTCCGGCGAAAACGCACACCACGGCTCTTTCTGAGAAAAAGCAAGCACGGAGGACGAGAACCGCTTTTGCCCTGCGTAGCGTTCCGGGCAGCGGGTAGAACCAGGCAGAGAATTCCCGGCTAGCAGCTTCCCTGTGGCGGGGAAGTGCAAACGTACACGTTTTCGGCCGAAAACGCGTTTTCCGGCGAAAACGCACACCACGGCTCTTTCTGAGAAAAAGCAAGCACGGAGGACGAGAACCGCTTTTGCCCTGCGTAGCGTTCCGGGCAGCGGGTAGAACCAGGCAGAGAATTCCCGGCTAGCAGCTTCCCTGTGGCGGGGAAGTGCAAACGTACACGTTTTCGGCCGAAAACGCGTTTTCCGGCGAAAACGCACACCACGGCTCTTTCTGAGAAAAAGCAAGCACGGAGGACGAGAACCGCTTTTGCCCTGCGTAGCGTTCCGGGCAGCGGGTAGAACCAGGCAGAGAATTCCCGGCTAGCAGCTTCCCTGTGGCGGGGAAGTGCAAACGTACACGTTTTCGGCCGAAAACGCGTTTTCCGGCGAAAACGCACACCACGGCTCTTTCTGAGAAAAAGCAAGCACGGAGGACGAGAACCGCTTTTGCCCTGCGTAGCGTTCCGGGCAGCGGGTAGAACCAGGCAGAGAATTCCCGGCTAGCAGCTTCCCTGTGGCGGGGAAGTGCAAACGTACACGTTTTCGGCCGAAAACGCGTTTTCCGGCGAAAACGCACACCACGGCTCTTTCTGAGAAAAAGCAAGCACGGAGGACGAGAACCGCTTTTGCCCTGCGTAGCGTTCCGGGCAGCGGGTAGAACCAGGCAGAGAATTCCCGGCTAGCAGCTTCCCTGTGGCGGGGAAGTGCAAACGTACACGTTTTCGGCCGAAAACGCGTTTTCCGGCGAAAACGCACACCACGGCTCTTTCTGAGAAAAAGCAAGCACGGAGGACGAGAACCGCTTTTGCCCTGCGTAGCGTTCCGGGCAGCGGGTAGAACCAGGCAGAGAATTCCCGGCTAGCAGCTTCCCTGTGGCGGGGAAGTGCAAACGTACACGTTTTCGGCCGAAAACGCGTTTTCCGGCGAAAACGCACACCACGGCTCTTTCTGAGAAAAAGCAAGCACGGAGGACGAGAACCGCTTTTGCCCTGCGTAGCGTTCCGGGCAGCGGGTAGAACCAGGCAGAGAATTCCCGGCTAGCAGCTTCCCTGTGGCGGGGAAGTGCAAACGTACACGTTTTCGGCCGAAAACGCGTTTTCCGGCGAAAACGCACACCACGGCTCTTTCTGAGAAAAAGCAAGCACGGAGGACGAGAACCGCTTTTGCCCTGCGTAGCGTTCCGGGCAGCGGGTAGAACCAGGCAGAGAATTCCCGGCTAGCAGCTTCCCTGTGGCGGGGAAGTGCAAACGTACACGTTTTCGGCCGAAAACGCGTTTTCCGGCGAAAACGCACACCACGGCTCTTTCTGAGAAAAAGCAAGCACGGAGGACGAGAACCGCTTTTGCCCTGCGTAGCGTTCCGGGCAGCGGGTAGAACCAGGCAGAGAATTCCCGGCTAGCAGCTTCCCTGTGGCGGGGAAGTGCAAACGTACACGTTTTCGGCCGAAAACGCGTTTTCCGGCGAAAACGCACACCACGGCTCTTTCTGAGAAAAAGCAAGCACGGAGGACGAGAACCGCTTTTGCCCTGCGTAGCGTTCCGGGCAGCGGGTAGAACCAGGCAGAGAATTCCCGGCTAGCAGCTTCCCTGTGGCGGGGAAGTGCAAACGTACACGTTTTCGGCCGAAAACGCGTTTTCCGGCGAAAACGCACACCACGGCTCTTTCTGAGAAAAAGCAAGCACGGAGGACGAGAACCGCTTTTGCCCTGCGTAGCGTTCCGGGCAGCGGGTAGAACCAGGCAGAGAATTCCCGGCTAGCAGCTTCCCTGTGGCGGGGAAGTGCAAACGTACACGTTTTCGGCCGAAAACGCGTTTTCCGGCGAAAACGCACACCACGGCTCTTTCTGAGAAAAAGCAAGCACGGAGGACGAGAACCGCTTTTGCCCTGCGTAGCGTTCCGGGCAGCGGGTAGAACCAGGCAGAGAATTCCCGGCTAGCAGCTTCCCTGTGGCGGGGAAGTGCAAACGTACACGTTTTCGGCCGAAAACGCGTTTTCCGGCGAAAACGCACACCACGGCTCTTTCTGAGAAAAAGCAAGCACGGAGGACGAGAACCGCTTTTGCCCTGCGTAGCGTTCCGGGCAGCGGGTAGAACCAGGCAGAGAATTCCCGGCTAGCAGCTTCCCTGTGGCGGGGAAGTGCAAACGTACACGTTTTCGGCCGAAAACGCGTTTTCCGGCGAAAACGCACACCACGGCTCTTTCTGAGAAAAAGCAAGCACGGAGGACGAGAACCGCTTTTGCCCTGCGTAGCGTTCCGGGCAGCGGGTAGAACCAGGCAGAGAATTCCCGGCTAGCAGCTTCCCTGTGGCGGGGAAGTGCAAACGTACACGTTTTCGGCCGAAAACGCGTTTTCCGGCGAAAACGCACACCACGGCTCTTTCTGAGAAAAAGCAAGCACGGAGGACGAGAACCGCTTTTGCCCTGCGTAGCGTTCCGGGCAGCGGGTAGAACCAGGCAGAGAATTCCCGGCTAGCAGCTTCCCTGTGGCGGGGAAGTGCAAACGTACACGTTTTCGGCCGAAAACGCGTTTTCCGGCGAAAACGCACACCACGGCTCTTTCTGAGAAAAAGCAAGCACGGAGGACGAGAACCGCTTTTGCCCTGCGTAGCGTTCCGGGCAGCGGGTAGAACCAGGCAGAGAATTCCCGGCTAGCAGCTTCCCTGTGGCGGGGAAGTGCAAACGTACACGTTTTCGGCCGAAAACGCGTTTTCCGGCGAAAACGCACATCACGGCTCTTTCTGAGAAAAAGCAAGCACGGAGGACGAGAACCGCTTTTGCCCTGCGTAGCGTTCCGGGCAGCGGGTAGAACCAGGCAGAGAATTCCCGGCTAGCAGCTTCCCTGTGGCGGGGAAGTGCAAACGTACACGTTTTCGGCCGAAAACGCGTTTTCCGGCGAAAACGCACACCACGGCTCTTTCTGAGAAAAAGCAAGCACGGAGGACGAGAACCGCTTTTGCCCTGCGTAGCGTTCCGGGCAGCGGGTAGAACCAGGCAGAGAATTCCCGGCTAGCAGCTTCCCTGTGGCGGGGAAGTGCAAACGTACACGTTTTCGGCCGAAAACGCGTTTTCCGGCGAAAACGCACACCACGGCTCTTTCTGAGAAAAAGCAAGCACGGAGGACGAGAACCGCTTTTGCCCTGCGTAGCGTTCCGGGCAGCGGGTAGAACCAGGCAGAGAATTCCCGGCTAGCAGCTTCCCTGTGGCGGGGAAGTGCAAACGTACACGTTTTCGGCCGAAAACGCGTTTTCCGGCGAAAACGCACACCACGGCTCTTTCTGAGAAAAAGCAAGCACGGAGGACGAGAACCGCTTTTGCCCTGCGTAGCGTTCCGGGCAGCGGGTAGAACCAGGCAGAGAATTCCCGGCTAGCAGCTTCCCTGTGGCGGGGAAGTGCAAACGTACACGTTTTCGGCCGAAAACGCGTTTTCCGGCGAAAACGCACACCACGGCTCTTTCTGAGAAAAAGCAAGCACGGAGGACGAGAACCGCTTTTGCCCTGCGTAGCGTTCCGGGCAGCGGGTAGAACCAGGCAGAGAATTCCCGGCTAGCAGCTTCCCTGTGGCGGGGAAGTGCAAACGTACACGTTTTCGGCCGAAAACGCGTTTTCCGGCGAAAACGCACACCACGGCTCTTTCTGAGAAAAAGCAAGCACGGAGGACGAGAACCGCTTTTGCCCTGCGTAGCGTTCCGGGCAGCGGGTAGAACCAGGCAGAGAATTCCCGGCTAGCAGCTTCCCTGTGGCGGGGAAGTGCAAACGTACACGTTTTCGGCCGAAAACGCGTTTTCCGGCGAAAACGCACACCACGGCTCTTTCTGAGAAAAAGCAAGCACGGAGGACGAGAACCGCTTTTGCCCTGCGTAGCGTTCCGGGCAGCGGGTAGAACCAGGCAGAGAATTCCCGGCTAGCAGCTTCCCTGTGGCGGGGAAGTGCAAACGTACACGTTTTCGGCCGAAAACGCGTTTTCCGGCGAAAACGCACACCACGGCTCTTTCTGAGAAAAAGCAAGCACGGAGGACGAGAACCGCTTTTGCCCTGCGTAGCGTTCCGGGCAGCGGGTAGAACCAGGCAGAGAATTCCCGGCTAGCAGCTTCCCTGTGGCGGGGAAGTGCAAACGTACACGTTTTCGGCCGAAAACGCGTTTTCCGGCGAAAACGCACACCACGGCTCTTTCTGAGAAAAAGCAAGCACGGAGGACGAGAACCGCTTTTGCCCTGCGTAGCGTTCCGGGCAGCGGGTAGAACCAGGCAGAGAATTCCCGGCTAGCAGCTTCCCTGTGGCGGGGAAGTGCAAACGTACACGTTTTCGGCCGAAAACGCGTTTTCCGGCGAAAACGCACACCACGGCTCTTTCTGAGAAAAAGCAAGCACGGAGGACGAGAACCGCTTTTGCCCTGCGTAGCGTTCCGGGCAGCGGGTAGAACCAGGCAGAGAATTCCCGGCTAGCAGCTTCCCTGTGGCGGGGAAGTGCAAACGTACACGTTTTCGGCCGAAAACGCGTTTTCCGGCGAAAACGCACACCACGGCTCTTTCTGAGAAAAAGCAAGCACGGAGGACGAGAACCGCTTTTGCCCTGCGTAGCGTTCCGGGCAGCGGGTAGAACCAGGCAGAGAATTCCCGGCTAGCAGCTTCCCTGTGGCGGGGAAGTGCAAACGTACACGTTTTCGGCCGAAAACGCGTTTTCCGGCGAAAACGCACACCACGGCTCTTTCTGAGAAAAAGCAAGCACGGAGGACGAGAACCGCTTTTGCCCTGCGTAGCGTTCCGGGCAGCGGGTAGAACCAGGCAGAGAATTCCCGGCTAGCAGCTTCCCTGTGGCGGGGAAGTGCAAACGTACACGTTTTCGGCCGAAAACGCGTTTTCCGGCGAAAACGCACACCACGGCTCTTTCTGAGAAAAAGCAAGCACGGAGGACGAGAACCGCTTTTGCCCTGCGTAGCGTTCCGGGCAGCGGGTAGAACCAGGCAGAGAATTCCCGGCTAGCAGCTTCCCTGTGGCGGGGAAGTGCAAACGTACACGTTTTCGGCCGAAAACGCGTTTTCCGGCGAAAACGCACACCACGGCTCTTTCTGAGAAAAAGCAAGCACGGAGGACGAGAACCGCTTTTGCCCTGCGTAGCGTTCCGGGCAGCGGGTAGAACCAGGCAGAGAATTCCCGGCTAGCAGCTTCCCTGTGGCGGGGAAGTGCAAACGTACACGTTTTCGGCCGAAAACGCGTTTTCCGGCGAAAACGCACACCACGGCTCTTTCTGAGAAAAAGCAAGCACGGAGGACGAGAACCGCTTTTGCCCTGCGTAGCGTTCCGGGCAGCGGGTAGAACCAGGCAGAGAATTCCCGGCTAGCAGCTTCCCTGTGGCGGGGAAGTGCAAACGTACACGTTTTCGGCCGAAAACGCGTTTTCCGGCGAAAACGCACACCACGGCTCTTTCTGAGAAAAAGCAAGCACGGAGGACGAGAACCGCTTTTGCCCTGCGTAGCGTTCCGGGCAGCGGGTAGAACCAGGCAGAGAATTCCCGGCTAGCAGCTTCCCTGTGGCGGGGAAGTGCAAACGTACACGTTTTCGGCCGAAAACGCGTTTTCCGGCGAAAACGCACACCACGGCTCTTTCTGAGAAAAAGCAAGCACGGAGGACGAGAACCGCTTTTGCCCTGCGTAGCGTTCCGGGCAGCGGGTAGAACCAGGCAGAGAATTCCCGGCTAGCAGCTTCCCTGTGGCGGGGAAGTGCAAACGTACACGTTTTCGGCCGAAAACGCGTTTTCCGGCGAAAACGCACACCACGGCTCTTTCTGAGAAAAAGCAAGCACGGAGGACGAGAACCGCTTTTGCCCTGCGTAGCGTTCCGGGCAGCGGGTAGAACCAGGCAGAGAATTCCCGGCTAGCAGCTTCCCTGTGGCGGGGAAGTGCAAACGTACACGTTTTCGGCCGAAAACGCGTTTTCCGGCGAAAACGCACACCACGGCTCTTTCTGAGAAAAAGCAAGCACGGAGGACGAGAACCGCTTTTGCCCTGCGTAGCGTTCCGGGCAGCGGGTAGAACCAGGCAGAGAATTCCCGGCTAGCAGCTTCCCTGTGGCGGGGAAGTGCAAACGTACACGTTTTCGGCCGAAAACGCGTTTTCCGGCGAAAACGCACACCACGGCTCTTTCTGAGAAAAAGCAAGCACGGAGGACGAGAACCGCTTTTGCCCTGCGTAGCGTTCCGGGCAGCGGGTAGAACCAGGCAGAGAATTCCCGGCTAGCAGCTTCCCTGTGGCGGGGAAGTGCAAACGTACACGTTTTCGGCCGAAAACGCGTTTTCCGGCGAAAACGCACACCACGGCTCTTTCTGAGAAAAAGCAAGCACGGAGGACGAGAACCGCTTTTGCCCTGCGTAGCGTTCCGGGCAGCGGGTAGAACCAGGCAGAGAATTCCCGGCTAGCAGCTTCCCTGTGGCGGGGAAGTGCAAACGTACACGTTTTCGGCCGAAAACGCGTTTTCCGGCGAAAACGCACACCACGGCTCTTTCTGAGAAAAAGCAAGCACGGAGGACGAGAACCGCTTTTGCCCTGCGTAGCGTTCCGGGCAGCGGGTAGAACCAGGCAGAGAATTCCCGGCTAGCAGCTTCCCTGTGGCGGGGAAGTGCAAACGTACACGTTTTCGGCCGAAAACGCGTTTTCCGGCGAAAACGCACACCACGGCTCTTTCTGAGAAAAAGCAAGCACGGAGGACGAGAACCGCTTTTGCCCTGCGTAGCGTTCCGGGCAGCGGGTAGAACCAGGCAGAGAATTCCCGGCTAGCAGCTTCCCTGTGGCGGGGAAGTGCAAACGTACACGTTTTCGGCCGAAAACGCGTTTTCCGGCGAAAACGCACACCACGGCTCTTTCTGAGAAAAAGCAAGCACGGAGGACGAGAACCGCTTTTGCCCTGCGTAGCGTTCCGGGCAGCGGGTAGAACCAGGCAGAGAATTCCCGGCTAGCAGCTTCCCTGTGGCGGGGAAGTGCAAACGTACACGTTTTCGGCCGAAAACGCGTTTTCCGGCGAAAACGCACACCACGGCTCTTTCTGAGAAAAAGCAAGCACGGAGGACGAGAACCGCTTTTGCCCTGCGTAGCGTTCCGGGCAGCGGGTAGAACCAGGCAGAGAATTCCCGGCTAGCAGCTTCCCTGTGGCGGGGAAGTGCAAACGTACACGTTTTCGGCCGAAAACGCGTTTTCCGGCGAAAACGCACACCACGGCTCTTTCTGAGAAAAAGCAAGCACGGAGGACGAGAACCGCTTTTGCCCTGCGTAGCGTTCCGGGCAGCGGGTAGAACCAGGCAGAGAATTCCCGGCTAGCAGCTTCCCTGTGGCGGGGAAGTGCAAACGTACACGTTTTCGGCCGAAAACGCGTTTTCCGGCGAAAACGCACACCACGGCTCTTTCTGAGAAAAAGCAAGCACGGAGGACGAGAACCGCTTTTGCCCTGCGTAGCGTTCCGGGCAGCGGGTAGAACCAGGCAGAGAATTCCCGGCTAGCAGCTTCCCTGTGGCGGGGAAGTGCAAACGTACACGTTTTCGGCCGAAAACGCGTTTTCCGGCGAAAACGCACATCACGGCTCTTTCTGAGAAAAAGCAAGCACGGAGGACGAGAACCGCTTTTGCCCTGCGTAGCGTTCCGGGCAGCGGGTAGAACCAGGCAGAGAATTCCCGGCTAGCAGCTTCCCTGTGGCGGGGAAGTGCAAACGTACACGTTTTCGGCCGAAAACGCGTTTTCCGGCGAAAACGCACACCACGGCTCTTTCTGAGAAAAAGCAAGCACGGAGGACGAGAACCGCTTTTGCCCTGCGTAGCGTTCCGGGCAGCGGGTAGAACCAGGCAGAGAATTCCCGGCTAGCAGCTTCCCTGTGGCGGGGAAGTGCAAACGTACACGTTTTCGGCCGAAAACGCGTTTTCCGGCGAAAACGCACACCACGGCTCTTTCTGAGAAAAAGCAAGCACGGAGGACGAGAACCGCTTTTGCCCTGCGTAGCGTTCCGGGCAGCGGGTAGAACCAGGCAGAGAATTCCCGGCTAGCAGCTTCCCTGTGGCGGGGAAGTGCAAACGTACACGTTTTCGGCCGAAAACGCGTTTTCCGGCGAAAACGCACACCACGGCTCTTTCTGAGAAAAAGCAAGCACGGAGGACGAGAACCGCTTTTGCCCTGCGTAGCGTTCCGGGCAGCGGGTAGAACCAGGCAGAGAATTCCCGGCTAGCAGCTTCCCTGTGGCGGGGAAGTGCAAACGTACACGTTTTCGGCCGAAAACGCGTTTTCCGGCGAAAACGCACACCACGGCTCTTTCTGAGAAAAAGCAAGCACGGAGGACGAGAACCGCTTTTGCCCTGCGTAGCGTTCCGGGCAGCGGGTAGAACCAGGCAGAGAATTCCCGGCTAGCAGCTTCCTTGTGGCGGGGAAGTGCAAACGTACACGTTTTCGGCCGAAAACGCGTTTTCCGGCGAAAACGCACACCACGGCTCTTTCTGAGAAAAAGCAAGCACGGAGGACGAGAACCGCTTTTGCCCTGCGTAGCGTTCCGGGCAGCGGGTAGAACCAGGCAGAGAATTCCCGGCTAGCAGCTTCCTTGTGGCGGGGAAGTGCAAACGTACACGTTTTCGGCCGAAAACGCGTTTTCCGGCGAAAACGCACACCACGGCTCTTTCTGAGAAAAAGCAAGCACGGAGGACGAGAACCGCTTTTGCCCTGCGTAGCGTTCCGGGCAGCGGGTAGAACCAGGCAGAGAATTCCCGGCTAGCAGCTTCCCTGTGGCGGGGAAGTGCAAACGTACACGATTTCGGCCGAAAACGCGTTTTCCGGCGAAAACGCACATCACGGCTCTTTCTGAGAAAAAGCAAGCACGGAGGACGAGAACCGCTTTTGCCCTGCGTAGCGTTCCGGGCAGCGGGTAGAACCAGGCAGAGAATTCCCGGCTAGCAGCTTCCCTGTGGCGGGGAAGTGCAAACGTACACGTTTTCGGCCGAAAACGCGTTTTCCGGCGAAAAGGCACACCACGGCTCTTTCTGAGAAAAAGCAAGCACGGAGGACGAGAACCGCTTTTGCCCTGCGTAGCGTTCCGGGCAGCGGGTAGAACCAGGCAGAGAATTCCCGGCTAGCAGCTTCCCTGTGGCGGGGAAGTGCAAACGTACACGTTTTCGGCCGAAAACGCGTTTTCCGGCGAAAACGCACACCACGGCTCTTTCTGAGAAAAAGCAAGCACGGAGGACGAGAACCGCTTTTGCCCTGCGTAGCGTTCCGGGCAGCGGGTAGAACCAGGCAGAGAATTCCCGGCTAGCAGCTTCCCTGTGGCGGGGAAGTGCAAACGTACACGTTTTCGGCCGAAAACGCGTTTTCCGGCGAAAACGCACACCACGGCTCTTTCTGAGAAAAAGCAAGCACGGAGGACGAGAACCGCTTTTGCCCTGCGTAGCGTTCCGGGCAGCGGGTAGAACCAGGCAGAGAATTCCCGGCTAGCAGCTTCCCTGTGGCGGGGAAGTGCAAACGTACACGTTTTCGGCCGAAAACGCGTTTTCCGCCGAAAACGCACACCACGGCTCTTTCTGAGAAAAAGCAAGCACGGAGGACGAGAACCGCTTTTGCCCTGCGTAGCGTTCCGGGCAGCGGGTAGAACCAGGCAGAGAATTCCCGGCTAGCAGCTTCCCTGTGGCGGGGAAGTGCAAACGTACACGTTTTCGGCCGAAAACGCGTTTTCCGGCGAAAACGCACACCACGGCTCTTTCTGAGAAAAAGCAAGCACGGAGGACGAGAACCGCTTTTGCCCTGCTTAGCGTTCCGGGCAGCGGGTAGAACCAGGCAGAGAATTCCCGGCTAGCAGCTTCCCTGTGGCGGGGAAGTGCAAACGTACACGTTTTCGGCCGAAAACGCGTTTTCCGGCGAAAAGGCACACCACGGCTCTTTCTGAGAAAAAGCAAGCACGGAGGACGAGAACCGCTTTTGCCCTGCGTAGCGTTCCGGGCAGCGGGTAGAACCAGGCAGAGAATTCCCGGCTAGCAGCTTCCTTGTGGCGGGGAAGTGCAAACGTACACGTTTTCGGCCGAAAACGCGTTTTCCGGCGAAAACGCACACCACGGCTCTTTCTGAGAAAAAGCAAGCACGGAGGACGAGAACCGCTTTTGCCCTGCGTAGCGTTCCGGGCAGCGGGTAGAACCAGGCAGAGAATTCCCGGCTAGCAGCTTCCTTGTGGCGGGGAAGTGCAAACGTACACGTTTTCGGCCGAAAACGCGTTTTCCTGCGAAAACGCACACCACGGCTCTTTCTGAGAAAAAGCAAGCACGGAGGACGAGAACCGCTTTTGCCCTGCGTAGCGTTCCGGGCAGCGGGTAGAACCAGGCAGAGAATTCCCGGCTAGCAGCTTCCCTGTGGCGGGGAAGTGCAAACGTACACGATTTCGGCCGAAAACGCGTTTTCCGCCGAAAACGCACACCACGGCTCTTTCTGAGAAAAAGCAAGCACGGAGGACGAGAACCGCTTTTGCCCTGCGTAGCGTTCCGGGCAGCGGGTAGAACCAGGCAGAGAATTCCCGGCTAGCAGCTTCCCTGTGGCGGGGAAGTGCAAACGTACACGTTTTCGGCCGAAAACGCGTTTTCCGGCGAAAACGCACACCACGGCTCTTTCTGAGAAAAAGCAAGCACGGAGGACGAGAACCGCTTTTGCCCTGCGTAGCGTTCCGGGCAGCGGGTAGAACCAGGCAGAGAATTCCCGGCTAGCAGCTTCCCTGTGGCGGGGAAGTGCAAACGTACACGTTTTCGGCCGAAAACGCGTTTTCCGGCGAAAACGCACACCACGGCTCTTTCTGAGAAAAAGCAAGCACGGAGGACGAGAACCGCTTTTGCCCTGCGTAGCGTTCCGGGCAGCGGGTAGAACCAGGCAGAGAATTCCCGGCTAGCAGCTTCCCTGTGGCGGGGAAGTGCAAACGTACACGTTTTCGGCCGAAAACGCGTTTTCAGGCGAAAACGCACAACACGGCTCTTTCTGAGAAAAAGCAAGCACGGAGGACGAGAACCGCTTTTGCCCTGCGTAGCGTTCCGGGCAGCGGGTAGAACCAGGCAGAGAATTCCCGGCTAGCAGCTTCCCTGTGGCGGGGAAGTGCAAACGTACACGTTTTCGGCCGAAAACGCGTTTTCCGGCGAAATCGCACACCACGGCTCTGTCTGAGAAAAAGCAAGCACGGAGGACGAGAACCGCTTTTGCCCTGCGTAGCGTTCCGGGCAGCGGGTAGAACCAGGCAGAGAATTCCCGGCTAGCAGCTTCCCTGTGGCGGGGAAGTGCAAACGTACACGTTTTCGGCCGAAAACGCGTTTTCCGGCGAAAACGCACACCACGGCTCTTTCTGAGAAAAAGCAAGCACGGAGGACGAGAACCGCTTTTGCCCTGCGTAGCGTTCCGGGCAGCGGGTAGAACCAGGCAGAGAATTCCCGGCTAGCAGCTTCCCTGTGGCGGGGAAGTGCAAACGTACACGTTTTCGGCCGAAAACGCGTTTTCCGGCGAAAACGCACACCACGGCTCTTTCTGAGAAAAAGCAAGCACGGAGGACGAGAACCGCTTTTGCCCTGCGTAGCGTTCCGGGCAGCGGGTAGAACCAGGCAGAGAATTCCCGGCTAGCAGCTTCCCTGTGGCGGGGAAGTGCAAACGTACACGTTTTCGGCCGAAAACGCGTTTTCCGGCGAAAACGCACACCACGGCTCTGTCTGAGAAAAAGCAAGCACGGAGGACGAGAACCGCTTTTGCCCTGCGTAGCGTTCCGGGCAGCGGGTAGAACCAGGCAGAGAATTCCCGGCTAGCAGCTTCCCTGTGGCGGGGAAGTGCAAACGTACACGTTTTCGGCCGAAAACACGTTTTCCGGCGAAAACGCACACCACGGCTCTTTCTGAGAAAAAGCAAGCACGGAGGACGAGAACCGCTTTTGCCCTGCGTAGCGTTCCGGGCAGCGGGTAGAACCAGGCAGAGAATTCCCGGCTAGCAGCTTCCCTGTGGCGGGGAAGTGCAAACGTACACGTTTTCGGCCGAAAACGCGTTTACCGGCGAAAACGCACACCACGGCTCTTTCTGAGAAAAAGCAAGCACGGAGGACGAGAACCGCTTTTGCCCTGCGTAGCGTTCCGGGCAGCGGGTAGAACCAGGCAGAGAATTCCCGGCTAGCAGCTTCCCTGTGGCGGGGAAGTGCAAACGTACACGTTTTCGGCCGAAAACGCGTTTTCCGGCGAAAACGCACACCACGGCTCTTTCTGAGAAAAAGCAAGCACGGAGGACGAGAACCGCTTTTGCCCTGCGTAGCGTTCCGGGCAGCGGGTAGAACCAGGCAGAGAATTCCCGGCTAGCAGCTTCCCTGTGGCGGGGAAGTGCAAACGTACACGTTTTCGGCCGAAAACGCGTTTTCCGGCGAAAACGCACACCACGGCTCTTTCTGAGAAAAAGCAAGCACGGAGGACGAGAACCGCTTTTGCCCTGCGTAGCGTTCCGGGCAGCGGGTAGAACCAGGCAGAGAATTCCCGGCTAGCAGCTTCCTTGTGGCGGGGAAGTGCAAACGTACACGATTTCGGCCGAAAACGCGTTTTCCGGCGAAAACGCACATCACGGCTCTTTCTGAGAAAAAGCAAGCACGGAGGACGAGAACCGCTTTTGCCCTGCGTAGCGTTCCGGGCAGCGGGTAGAACCAGGCAGAGAATTCCCGGCTAGCAGCTTCCCTGTGGCGGGGAAGTGCAAACGTACACGTTTTCGGCCGAAAACGCGTTTTCCGGCGAAAACGCACACCACGGCTCTTTCTGAGAAAAAGCAAGCACGGAGGACGAGAACCGCTTTTGCCCTGCGTAGCGTTCCGGGCAGCGGGTAGAACCAGGCAGAGAATTCCCGGCTAGCAGCTTCCCTGTGGCGGGGAAGTGCAAACGTACACGTTTTCGGCCGAAAACGCGTTTTCCGGCGAAATCGCACACCACGGCTCTGTCTGAGAAAAAGCAAGCACGGAGGACGAGAACCGCTTTTGCCCTGCGTAGCGTTCCGGGCAGCGGGTAGAACCAGGCAGAGAATTCCCGGCTAGCAGCTTCCCTGTGGCGGGGAAGTGCAAACGTACACGTTTTCGGCCGAAAACGCGTTTTCCGGCGAAAACGCACACCACGGCTCTGTCTGAGAAAAAGCAAGCACGGAGGACGAGAACCGCTTTTGCCCTGCGTAGCGTTCCGGGCAGCGGGTAGAACCAGGCAGAGAATTCCCGGCTAGCAGCTTCCCTGTGGCGGGGAAGTGCAAACGTACACGTTTTCGGCCGAAAACGCGTTTTCCGGCGAAAACGCACAACACGGCTCTTTCTGAGAAAAAGCAAGCACGGAGGACGAGAACCGCATTTGCCCTGCGTAGCGTTCCGGGCAGCGGGTAGAACCAGGCAGAGAATTCCCGGCTAGCAGCTTCCCTGTGGCGGGGAAGTGCAAACGTACACGTTTTCTGCCGAAAACGCGTTTTCCGGCGAAATCGCACACCACGGCTCTTTCTGAGAAAAAGCAAGCACGGAGGACGAGAACCGCTTTTGCCCTGCGTAGCGTTCCGGGCAGCGGGTAGAACCAGGCAGAGAATTCCCGGCTAGCAGCTTCCCTGTGGCGGGGAAGTGCAAACGTACACGTTTTCGGCCGAAAACGCGTTTTCCAGCGAAATCGCACACCACGGCTCTTTCTGAGAAAAAGCAAGCACGGAGGACGAGAACCGCTTTTGCCCTGCGTAGCGTTCCGGGCAGCGGGTAGAACCAGGCAGAGAATTCCCGGCTAGCAGCTTCCCTGTGGCGGGGAAGTGCAAACGTACACGTTTTCGGCCGAAAACGCGTTTTCCGGCGAAAACGCACACCACGGCTCTTTCTGAGGAAAAGCAAGCACGGAGGACGAGAACCGCTTTTGCCCTGCGTAGCGTTCCGGGCAGCGGGTAGAACCAGGCAGAGAATTCCCGGCTAGCAGCTTCCCTGTGGCGGGGAAGTGCAAACGTACACGTTTTCGGCCGAAAACGCGTTTTCCGGCGAAAACGCACACCACGGCTCTGTCTGAGAAAAAGCAAGCACGGAGGACGAGAACCGCTTTTGCCCTGCGTAGCGTTCCGGGCAGCGGGTAGAACCAGGCAGAGAATTCCCGGCTAGCAGCTTCCCTGTGGCGGGGAAGTGCAAACGTACACGTTTTCGGCCGAAAAGCCGTTTTCCGGCGAAAACGCACACCACGGCTCTTTCTGAGAAAAAGCAAGCACGGAGGACGAGAACCGCTTTTGCCCTGCGTAGCGTTCCGGGCAGCGGGTAGAACCAGGCAGAGAATTCCCGGCTAGCAGCTTCCCTGTGGCGGGGAAGTGCAAACGTACACGTTTTCGGCCGAAAACGCTTTTTCCGGCGAAAACGCACACCACGGCTCTTTCTGAGAAAAAGCAAGCACGGAGGACGAGAACCGCTTTTGCCCTGCGTAGCGTTCCGGGCAGCGGGTAGAACCAGGCAGAGAATTCCCGGCTAGCAGCTTCCCTGTGGCGGGGAAGTGCAAACGTACACGTTTTCGGCCGAAAACGCGTTTTCCGGCGAAAACGCACACCACGGCTCTTTCTGAGAAAAAGCAAGCACGGAGGACGAGAACCGCTTTTGCCCTGCGTAGCGTTCCGGGCAGCGGGTAGAACCAGGCAGAGAATTCCCGGCTAGCAGCTTCCCTGTGGCGGGGAAGTGCAAACGTACACGTTTTCGGCCGAAAACGCGTTTTCCGGCGAAAACGCACACCACGGCTCTTTCTGAGAAAAAGCAAGCACGGAGGACGAGAACCGCTTTTGCCCTGCGTAGCGTTCCGGGCAGCGGGTAGAACCAGGCAGAGAATTCCCGGCTAGCAGCTTCCCTGTGGCGGGGAAGTGCAAACGTACACGTTTTCGGCCGAAAACGCGTTTTCCGGCGAAATCGCACACCACGGCTCTGTCTGAGAAAAAGCAAGCACGGAGGACGAGAACCGCTTTTGCCCTGCGTAGCGTTCCGGGCAGCGGGTAGAACCAGGCAGAGAATTCCCGGCTAGCAGCTTCCCTGTGGCGGGGAAGTGCAAACGTACACGTTTTCGGCCGAAAACGCGTTTTCCGGCGAAAACGCACACCACGGCTCTGTCTGAGAAAAAGCAAGCACGGAGGACGAGAACCGCTTTTGCCCTGCGTAGCGTTCCGGGCAGCGGGTAGAACCAGGCAGAGAATTCCCGGCTAGCAGCTTCCCTGTGGCGGGGAAGTGCAAACGTACACGTTTTCGGCTGAAAACGCGTTTTCCGGCGAAAACGCACAACACGGCTCTTTCTGAGAAAAAGCAAGCACGGAGGACGAGAACCGCATTTGCCCTCCGTAGCGTTCCGGGCAGCGGGTAGAACCAGGCAGAGAATTCCCGGCTAGCAGCTTCCCTGTGGCGGGGAAGTGCAAACGTACACGTTTTCGGCCGAAAACGCGTTTTCCAGCGAAATCGCACACCACGGCTCTTTCTGAGAAAAAGCAAGCACGGAGGACGAGAACCGCTTTTGCCCTGCGTAGCGTTCCGGGCAGCGGGTAGAACCAGGCAGAGAATTCCCGGCTAGCAGCTTCCCTGTGGCGGGGAAGTGCAAACGTACACGTTTTCGGCCGAAAACGCGTTTTCCGGCGAAAACGCACACCACGGCTCTTTCTGAGAAAAAGCAAGCACGGAGGACGAGAACCGCTTTTGCCCTGCGTAGCGTTCCGGGCAGCGGGTAGAACCAGGCAGAGAATTCCCGGCTAGCAGCTTCCCTGTGGCGGGGAAGTGCAAACGTACACGTTTTCGGCCGAAAACGCGTTTTCCGGCGAAAACGCACACCACGGCTCTGTCTGAGAAAAAGCAAGCACGGAGGACGAGAACCGCTTTTGCCCTGCGTAGCGTTCCGGGCAGCGGGTAGAACCAGGCAGAGAATTCCCGGCTAGCAGCTTCCCTGTGGCGGCAAAGTGCAAACGTACACGTTTTCGGCCGAAAACGCGTTTTCCGGCGAAAACGCACACCACGGCTCTTTCTGAGAAAAAGCAAGCACGGAGGACGAGAACCGCTTTTGCCCTGCGTAGCGTTCCGGGCAGCAGGTAGAACCAGGCAGAGAATTCCCGGCTAGCAGCTTCCCTGTGGCGGGGAAGTGCAAACGTACACGATTTCGGCCGAAAACGCGTTTTCCGGCGAAAACGCACACCACGGCTCTTTCTGAGAAAAAGCAAGCACGGAGGACGAGAACCGCTTTTGCCCTGCGTAGCGTTCCGGGCAGCGGGTAGAACCAGGCAGAGAATTCCCGGCTAGCAGCTTCCCTGTGGCGGGGAAGTGCAAACGTACACGTTTTCGGCCGAAAACGCGTTTTCCGGCGAAAACTCACAACACCACGGCTCTGTCTGAGAAAAAGCAAGCATGGAGGACGAGAACCGCTTTTGCCCTGCGTAGCGTTCCGGGCAGCGGGTAGAACCAGGCAGAGAATTCCCGGCTAGCAGCTTCCCTGTGGCGGGGAAGTGCAAACGTACACGTTTTCGGCCGAAAACGCGTTTTCCGGCGAAAACGCACACCACGGCTCTTTCTGAGAAAAAGCAAGCACGGAGGACGAGAACCGCTTTTGCCCTGCGTAGCGTTCCGGGCAGCGGGTAGAACCAGGCAGAGAATTCCCGGCTAGCAGCTTCCCTGTGGCGGGGAAGTGCAAACGTACACGTTTTCGGCCGAAAAGGCGTTTTCCGGCGAAAACGCACACCACGGCTCTTTCTGAGAAAAAGCAAGCACGGAGGACGAGAACCGCTTTTGCCCTGCGTAGCGTTCCGGGCAGCGGGTAGAACCAGGCAGAGAATTCCCGGCTAGCAGCTTCCCTGTGGCGGGGAAGTGCAAACGTACACGTTTTCGGCCGAAAACGCGTTTTCCGGCGAAAACGCACACCACGGCTCTTTCTGAGAAAAAGCAAGCACGGAGGACGAGAACCGCTTTTGCCCTGCGTAGCGTTCCGGGCAGCGGGTAGAACCAGGCAGAGAATTCCCGGCTAGCAGCTTCCCTGTGGCGGGGAAGTGCAAACGTACACGTTTTCGGCCGAAAACGCGTTTTCCGGCGAAATCGCACACCATGGCTCTGTCTGAGAAAAAGCAAGCACGGAGGAGGAGAACCGCTTTTGCCCTGCGTAGCGTTCCGGGCAGCGGGTAGAACCAGGCAGAGAATTCCCGGCTAGCAGCTTCCCTGTGGCGGGGAAGTGCAAACGTACACGTTTTCGGCCGAAAACGCGTTTTGCAGCGAAAACGCACACCACGGCTCTTTCTGAGAAAAAGCAAGCACGGAGGACGAGAACCGCTTTTGCCCTGCGTAGCGTTCCGGGCAGCGGGTAGAACCAGGCAGAGAATTCCCGGCTAGCAGCTTCCCTGTGGCGGAGAAGTGCAAACGTACACGTTTTCGGCCGAAAACGCGTTTTCCGGCGAAAACTCACAACACGGCTCTTTCTGAGAAAAAGCAAGCACGGAGGACGAGAACCGCTTTTGCCCTGCGTAGCGTTCCGGGCAGCGGGTAGAACCAGGCAGAGAATTCCCGGCTAGCAGCTTCCCTGTGGCGGGCAAGTGCAAACGTACACGTTTTCGGCCGAAAACGCGTTTTCCGGCGAAAACGCACACCACGGCTCTTTCTGAGAAAAAGCAAGCACGGAGGACGAGAACCGCTTTTGCCCTGCGTAGCGTTCCGGGCAGCGGGTAGAACCAGGCAGAGAATTCCCGGCTAGCAGCTTCCCTGTGGCGGCAAAGTGCAAACGTACACGTTTTCGGCCGAAAACGCGTTTTCCGGCGAAAACGCACACCACGGCTCTGTCTGAGAAAAAGCAAGCACGGAGGACGAGAACCGCTTTTGCCCTGCGTAGCGTTCCGGGCAGCGGGTAGAACCAGGCAGAGAATTCCCGGCTAGCAGCTTCCCTGTGGCGGGGAAGTGCAAACGTACACGATTTCGGCCGAAAACGCGTTTTCCGGCGAAAACGCACAACACGGCTCTTTCTGAGAAAAAGCAAGCACGGAGGACGAGAACCGCATTTGCCCTCCGTAGCGTTCCGGGCAGCGGGTAGAACCAGGCAGAGAATTCCCGGCTAGCAGCTTCCCTGTGGCGGGGAAGTGCAAACGTACACGTTTTCGGCCGAAAACGCGTTTTCCAGCGAAATCGCACACCACGGCTCTTTCTGAGAAAAAGCAAGCACGGAGGACGAGAACCGCTTTTGCCCTGCGTAGCGTTCCGGGCAGCGGGTAGAACCAGGCAGAGAATTCCCGGCTAGCAGCTTCCCTGTGGCGGGGAAGTGCAAACGTACACGTTTTCGGCCGAAAACGCGTTTTCCGCCGAAAACGCACACCACGGCTCTTTCTGAGAAAAAGCAAGCACGGAGGACGAGAACCGCTTTTGCCCTGCGTAGCGTTCCGGGCAGCGGGTAGAACCAGGCAGAGAATTCCCGGCTAGCAGCTTCCCTGTGGCGGGGAAGTGCAAACGTACACGTTTTCGGCCGAAAACGCGTTTTCCGGCGAAAACGCACACCACGGCTCTGTCTGAGAAAAAGCAAGCACGGAGGACGAGAACCGCTTTTGCCCTGCGTAGCGTTCCGGGCAGCGGGTAGAACCAGGCAGAGAATTCCCGGCTAGCAGCTTCCCTGTGGCGGGCAAGTGCAAACGTACACGTTTTCGGCCGAAAACGCGTTTTCCGGCGAAAACGCACACCACGGATCTTTCTGAGAAAAAGCAAGCACGGAGGACGAGAACCGCTTTTGCCCTGCGTAGCGTTCCGGGCAGCGGGTAGAACCAGGCAGAGAATTCCCGGCTAGCAGCTTCCCTGTGGCGGCAAAGTGCAAACGTACACGTTTTCGGCCGAAAACGCGTTTTCCGGCGAAAACGCACACCACGGCTCTTTCTGAGAAAAAGCAAGCACGGAGGACGAGAACCGCTTATGCCCTGCGTAGCGTTCCGGGCAGCGGGTAGAACCAGGCAGAGAATTCCCGGCTAGCAGCTTCCCTGTGGCGGGGAAGTGCAAACGTACACGATTTCGGCCGAAAACGCGTTTTCCGGCGAAAACGCACACCACGGCTCTTTCTGAGAAAAAGCAAGCACGGAGGACGAGAACCGCTTTTGCCCTGCGTAGCGTTCCGGGCAGCGGGTAGAACCAGGCAGAGAATTCCCGGCTAGCAGCTTCCCTGTGGCGGGGAAGTGCAAACGTACACGTTTTCGGCCGAAAACGCGTTTTCCGGCGAAAACTCACAACACCACGGCTCTTTCTGAGAAAAAGCAAGCACGGAGGACGAGAACCGCTTTTGCCCTGCGTAGCGTTCCGGGCAGCGGGTAGAACCAGGCAGAGAATTCCCGGCTAGCAGCTTCCCTGTGGCGGGGAAGTGCAAACGTACACGTTTTCGGCCGAAAACGCGTTTTCCGGCGAAAACGCACACCACGGCTCTTTCTGAGAAAAAGCAAGCACGGAGGACGAGAACCGCTTTTGCCCTGCGTAGCGTTCCGGGCAGCGGGTAGAACCAGGCAGAGAATTCCCGGCTAGCAGCTTCCCTGTGGCGGGGAAGTGCAAACGTACACGTTTTCGGCCGAAAAGGCGTTTTCCGGCGAAAACGCACACCACGGCTCTTTCTGAGAAAAAGCAAGCACGGAGGACGAGAACCGCTTTTGCCCTGCGTAGCGTTCCGGGCAGCGGGTAGAACCAGGCAGAGAATTCCCGGCTAGCAGCTTCCCTGTGGCGGGGAAGTGCAAACGTACACGTTTTCGGCCGAAAAGGCGTTTTCCGGCGAAAACGCACACCACGGCTCTTTCTGAGAAAAAGCAAGCACGGAGGACGAGAACCGATTTTGCCCTGCGTAGCGTTCCGGGCAGCGGGTAGAACCAGGCAGAGAATTCCCGGCTAGCAGCTTCCCTGTGGCGGGGAAGTGCAAACGTACACGTTTTCGGCCGAAAAGTCGTTTTCCGTCGAAAACGCACACCACGGCTCTGTCTGAGAAAAAGCAAGCACGGAGGACGAGAACCGCTTTTGCCCTGCGTAGCGTTCCGGGCAGCGGGTAGAACCAGGCAGAGAATTCCCGGCTAGCAGCTTCCCTGTGGCGGGGAAGTGCAAACGTACACGTTTTCGGCCGAAAACGCGTTTTGCAGCGAAAACGCACACCACGGCTCTTTCTGAGAAAAAGCAAGCACGGAGGACGAGAACCGCTTTTGCCCTGCGTAGCGTTCCGGGCAGCGGGTAGAACCAGGCAGAGAATTCCCGGCTAGCAGCTTCCCTGTGGCGGCAAAGTGCAAACGTACACGTTTTCGGCCGAAAACGCGTTTTCCGGCGAAAACGCACACCACGGCTCTTTCTGAGATAAAGCAAGCACGGAGGACGAGAACCGCTTTTGCCCTGCGTAGCGTTCCGGGCAGCGGGTAGAACCAGGCAGAGAATTCCCGGCTAGCAGCTTCCCTGTGGCGGGGAAGTGCAAACGTACACGTTTTCGGCCGAAAACGCGTTTCCCGGCGAAAACGCACACCACGGCTCTTTCTGAGAAAAAGCAAGCACGGAGGACGAGAACCGCTTTTGCCCTGCGTAGCGTTCCGGGCAGCGGGTAGAACCAGGCAGAGAATTCCCGGCTAGCAGCTTCCCTGTGGCGGGGAAGTGCAAACGTACACGTTTTCGGCCGAAAACGCGTTTTCCGGCGAAAACGCACACCACGGCTCTTTCTGAGAAAAAGCAAGCACGGAGGACGAGAACCGCTTTTGCCCTGCGTAGCGTTCCGGGCAGCGGGTAGAACCAGGCAGAGAATTCCCGGCTAGCAGCTTCCCTGTGGCGGGGAAGTGCAAACGTACACGTTTTCGGCCGAAAACGCGTTTTCCGGCGAAAACGCACACCACGGCTCTTTCTGAGAAAAAGCAAGCACGGAGGACGAGAACCGCTTTTGCCCTGCGTAGCGTTCCGGGCAGCGGGTAGAACCAGGCAGAGAATTCCCGGCTAGCAGCTTCCCTGTGGCGGGGAAGTGCAAACGTACACGTTTTCGGCCGAAAACGCGTTTTCCGGCGAAAACGCACACCACGGTTCTTTCTGAGAAAAAGCAAGCACGGAGGACGAGAACCGCTTTTGCCCTGCGTAGCGTTCCGGGCAGCGGGTAGAACCAGGCAGAGAATTCCCGGCTAGCAGCTTCCCTGTGGCGGGGAAGTGCAAACGTACACGTTTTCGGCCGAAAACGCGTTTTCCGGCGAAATCGCACACCACGGCTCTGTCTGAGAAAAAGCAAGCACGGAGGACGAGAACCGCTTTTGCCCTGCGTAGCGTTCCGGGCAGCGGGTAGAACCAGGCAGAGAATTCCCGGCTAGCAGCTTCCCTGTGGCGGGGAAGTGCAAACGTACACGTTTTCGGCCGAAAACGCGTTTTCCGGCGAAAACGCACACCACGGCTCTGTCTGAGAAAAAGCAAGCACGGAGGACGAGAACCGCTTTTGCCCTGCGTAGCGTTCCGGGCAGCGGGTAGAACCAGGCAGAGAATTCCCGGCTAGCAGCTTCCCTGTGGCGGGGAAGTGCAAACGTACACGTTTTCGGCCGAAAACGCGTTTTCCGGCGAAAACGCACAACACGGCTCTTTCTGAGAAAAAGCAAGCACGGAGGACGAGAACCGCATTTGCCCTGCGTAGCGTTCCGGGCAGCGGGTAGAACCAGGCAGAGAATTCCCGGCTAGCAGCTTCCCTGTGGCGGGGAAGTGCAAACGTACACGTTTTCGGCCGAAAACGCGTTTTCCGGCGAAAACGCACACCACGGCTCTTTCTGAGAAAAAGCAAGCACGGAGGACGAGAACCGCTTTTGCCCTGCGTAGCGTTCCGGGCAGCGGGTAGAACCAGGCAGAGAATTCCCGGCTAGCAGCTTCCCTGTGGCGGGGAAGTGCAAACGTACACGTTTTCGGCCGAAAACGCGTTTTCCGGCGAAAACGCACACCACGGCTCTTTCTGAGAAAAAGCAAGCACGGAGGACGAGAACCGCTTTTGCCCTGCGTAGCGTTCCGGGCAGCGGGTAGAACCAGGCAGAGAATTCCCGGCTAGCAGCTTCCCTGTGGCGGCAAAGTGCAAACGTACACGTTTTCGGCCGAAAACGCGTTTTCCGGCGAAAACGCACACCACGGCTCTGTCTGAGAAAAAGCAAGCACGGAGGACGAGAACCGCTTTTGCCCTGCGTAGCGTTCCAGGCAGCGGGTAGAACCAGGCAGAGAATTCCCGGCTAGCAGCTTCCCTGTGGCGGGCAAGTGCAAACGTACACGTTTTCGGCCGAAAACGCGTTTTCCGGCGAAAACGCACACCACGGCTCTGTCTGAGAAAAAGCAAGCACGGAGGACGAGAACCGCTTTTGCCCTGCGTAGCGTTCCGGGCAGCGGGTAGAACCAGGCAGAGAATTCCCGGCTAGCAGCTTCCCTGTGGCGGGGAAGTGCAAACGTACACGTTTTCGGCCGAAAACGCGTTTTCCGGCGAAAACGCACACCACGGCTCTTTCTGAGAAAAAGCAAGCACGGAGGACGAGAACCGCTTTTGCCCTGCGTAGCGTTCCGGGCAGCGGGTAGAACCAGGCAGAGAATTCCCGGCTAGCAGCTTCCCTGTGGCGGGGAAGTGCAAACGTACACGTTTTCGGCCGAAAACGCGTTTTCCGGCGAAAACTCACAACACCACGGCTCTGTCTGAGAAAAAGCAAGCACGGAGGACGAGAACCGCTTTTGCCCTGCGTAGCGTTCCGGGCAGCGGGTAGAACCAGGCAGAGAATTCCCGGCTAGCAGCTTCCCTGTGGCGGGGAAGTGCAAACGTACACGTTTTCGGCCGAAAACGCGTTTTCCGGCGAAAACGCACACCACGGCTCTTTCTGAGAAAAAGCAAGCACGGAGGACGAGAACCGCTTTTGCCCTGCGTAGCGTTCCGGGCAGCGGGTAGAACCAGGCAGAGAATTCCCGGCTAGCAGCTTCCCTGTGGCGGGGAAGTGCAAACGTACACGTTTTCGGCCGAAAAGGCGTTTTCCGGCGAAAACGCACACCACGGCTCTTTCTGAGAAAAAGCAAGCACGGAGGACGAGAACCGCTTTTGCCCTGCGTAGCGTTCCGGGCAGCGGGTAGAACCAGGCAGAGAATTCCCGGCTAGCAGCTTCCCTGTGGCGGGGAAGTGCAAACGTACACGTTTTCGGCCGAAAACGCGTTTTCCGGCGAAAACTCACAACACCACGGCTCTTTCTGAGAAAAAGCAAGCACGGAGGACGAGAACCGCTTTTGCCCTGCGTAGCGTTCCGGGCAGCGGGTAGAACCAGGCAGAGAATTCCCGGCTAGCAGCTTCCCTGTGGCGGGGAAGTGCAAACGTACACGTTTTCGGCCGAAAACGCGTTTTCCGGCGAAAACGCACACCACGGCTCTTTCTGAGAAAAAGCAAGCACGGAGGACGAGAACCGCTTTTGCCCTGCGTAGCGTTCCGGGCAGCGGGTAGAACCAGGCAGAGAATTCCCGGCTAGCAGCTTCCCTGTGGCGGGGAAGTGCAAACGTACACGTTTTCGGCCGAAAAGGCGTTTTCCGGCGAAAACGCACACCACGGCTCTTTCTGAGAAAAAGCAAGCACGGAGGACGAGAACCGCTTTTGCCCTGCGTAGCGTTCCGGGCAGCGGGTAGAACCAGGCAGAGAATTCCCGGCTAGCAGCTTCCCTGTGGCGGGGAA
The DNA here is from genome assembly GCF_965140245.1 of Athene noctua. Classification (NCBI taxonomy): domain Eukaryota; kingdom Metazoa; phylum Chordata; class Aves; order Strigiformes; family Strigidae; genus Athene; species Athene noctua. The sequence continues at coordinate 62,233 of NW_027437792.1, forward strand.
GTGCAAACGTACACGTTTTCGGCCGAAAACGCGTTTTCCGGCGAAAACGCACACCACGGCTCTTTCTGAGAAAAAGCAAGCACGGAGGACGAGAACCGATTTTGCCCTGCGTAGCGTTCCGGGCAGCGGGTAGAACCAGGCAGAGAATTCCCGGCTAGCAGCTTCCCTGTGGCGGGGAAGTGCAAACGTACACGTTTTCGGCCGAAAACGCGTTTTCCGGCGAAAACGCACACCACGGCTCTGTCTGAGAAAAAGCAAGCACGGAGGACGAGAACCGCTTTTGCCCTGCGTAGCGTTCCGGGCAGCGGGTAGAACCAGGCAGAGAATTCCCGGCTAGCAGCTTCCCTGTGGCGGGGAAGTGCAAACGTACATGTTTTCGGCCGAAAACGCGTTTTGCAGCGAAAACGCACACCACGGCTCTTTCTGAGAAAAAGCAAGCACGGAGGACGAGAACCGCTTTTGCCCTGCGTAGCGTTCCGGGCAGCGGGTAGAACCAGGCAGAGAATTCCCGGCTAGCAGCTTCCCTGTGGCGGCAAAGTGCAAACGTACACGTTTTCGGCCGAAAACGCGTTTTCCGGCGAAAACGCACACCACGGCTCTTTCTGAGATAAAGCAAGCACGGAGGACGAGAACCGCTTTTGCCCTGCGTAGCGTTCCGGGCAGCGGGTAGAACCAGGCAGAGAATTCCCGGCTAGCAGCTTCCCTGTGGCGGGGAAGTGCAAACGTACACGTTTTCGGCCGAAAACGCGTTTCCCGGCGAAAACGCACACCACGGCTCTTTCTGAGAAAAAGCAAGCACGGAGGACGAGAACCGCTTTTGCCCTGCGTAGCGTTCCGGGCAGCGGGTAGAACCAGGCAGAGAATTCCCGGCTAGCAGCTTCCCTGTGGCGGGGAAGTGCAAACGTACACGTTTTCGGCCGAAAACGCGTTTTCCGGCGAAAACGCACACCACGGCTCTTTCTGAGAAAAAGCAAGCACGGAGGACGAGAACCGCTTTTGCCCTGCGTAGCGTTCCGGGCAGCGGGTAGAACCAGGCAGAGAATTCCCGGCTAGCAGCTTCCCTGTGGCGGGGAAGTGCAAACGTACACGTTTTCGGCCGAAAACGCGTTTTCCGGCGAAAACGCACACCACGGCTCTTTCTGAGAAAAAGCAAGCACGGAGGACGAGAACCGCTTTTGCCCTGCGTAGCGTTCCGGGCAGCGGGTAGAACCAGGCAGAGAATTCCCGGCTAGCAGCTTCCCTGTGGCGGGGAAGTGCAAACGTACACGTTTTCGGCCGAAAACGCGTTTTCCGGCGAAAACGCACACCACGGTTCTTTCTGAGAAAAAGCAAGCACGGAGGACGAGAACCGCTTTTGCCCTGCGTAGCGTTCCGGGCAGCGGGTAGAACCAGGCAGAGAATTCCCGGCTAGCAGCTTCCCTGTGGCGGGGAAGTGCAAACGTACACGTTTTCGGCCGAAAACGCGTTTTCCGGCGAAATCGCACACCACGGCTCTGTCTGAGAAAAAGCAAGCACGGAGGACGAGAACCGCTTTTGCCCTGCGTAGCGTTCCGGGCAGCGGGTAGAACCAGGCAGAGAATTCCCGGCTAGCAGCTTCCCTGTGGCGGGGAAGTGCAAACGTACACGTTTTCGGCCGAAAACGCGTTTTCCGGCGAAAACGCACACCACGGCTCTGTCTGAGAAAAAGCAAGCACGGAGGACGAGAACCGCTTTTGCCCTGCGTAGCGTTCCGGGCAGCGGGTAGAACCAGGCAGAGAATTCCCGGCTAGCAGCTTCCCTGTGGCGGGGAAGTGCAAACGTACACGTTTTCGGCCGAAAACGCGTTTTCCGGCGAAAACGCACAACACGGCTCTTTCTGAGAAAAAGCAAGCACGGAGGACGAGAACCGCATTTGCCCTGCGTAGCGTTCCGGGCAGCGGGTAGAACCAGGCAGAGAATTCCCGGCTAGCAGCTTCCCTGTGGCGGGGAAGTGCAAACGTACACGTTTTCGGCCGAAAACGCGTTTTCCGGCGAAAACGCACACCACGGCTCTTTCTGAGAAAAAGCAAGCACGGAGGACGAGAACCGCTTTTGCCCTGCGTAGCGTTCCGGGCAGCGGGTAGAACCAGGCAGAGAATTCCCGGCTAGCAGCTTCCCTGTGGCGGGGAAGTGCAAACGTACACGTTTTCGGCCGAAAACGCGTTTTCCGGCGAAAACGCACACCACGGCTCTTTCTGAGAAAAAGCAAGCACGGAGGACGAGAACCGCTTTTGCCCTGCGTAGCGTTCCGGGCAGCGGGTAGAACCAGGCAGAGAATTCCCGGCTAGCAGCTTCCCTGTGGCGGCAAAGTGCAAACGTACACGTTTTCGGCCGAAAACGCGTTTTCCGGCGAAAACGCACACCACGGCTCTGTCTGAGAAAAAGCAAGCACGGAGGACGAGAACCGCTTTTGCCCTGCGTAGCGTTCCAGGCAGCGGGTAGAACCAGGCAGAGAATTCCCGGCTAGCAGCTTCCCTGTGGCGGGCAAGTGCAAACGTACACGTTTTCGGCCGAAAACGCGTTTTCCGGCGAAAACGCACACCACGGATCTTTCTGAGAAAAAGCAAGCACGGAGGACGAGAACCGCTTTTGCCCTGCGTAGCGTTCCGGGCAGCGGGTAGAACCAGGCAGAGAATTCCCGGCTAGCAGCTTCCCTGTGGCGGGGAAGTGCAAACGTACACGTTTTCGGCCGAAAACGCGTTTTCCGGCGAAAACGCACACCACGGCTCTTTCTGAGAAAAAGCAAGCACGGAGGACGAGAACCGCTTTTGCCCTGCGTAGCGTTCCGGGCAGCGGGTAGAACCAGGCAGAGAATTCCCGGCTAGCAGCTTCCCTGTGGCGGGGAAGTGCAAACGTACACGATTTCGGCCGAAAACGCGTTTTCCGGCGAAAACGCACACCACGGCTCTTTCTGAGAAAAAGCAAGCACGGAGGACGAGAACCGCTTTTGCCCTGCGTAGCGTTCCGGGCAGCGGGTAGAACCAGGCAGAGAATTCCCGGCTAGCAGCTTCCCTGTGGCGGGGAAGTGCAAACGTACACGTTTTCGGCCGAAAACGCGTTTTCCGGCGAAAACTCACAACACCACGGCTCTGTCTGAGAAAAAGCAAGCACGGAGGACGAGAACCGCTTTTGCCCTGCGTAGCGTTCCGGGCAGCGGGTAGAACCAGGCAGAGAATTCCCGGCTAGCAGCTTCCCTGTGGCGGGGAAGTGCAAACGTACACGTTTTCGGCCGAAAACGCGTTTTCCGGCGAAAACGCACACCACGGCTCTGTCTGAGAAAAAGCAAGCACGGAGGACGAGAACCGCTTTTGCCCTGCGTAGCGTTCCGGGCAGCGGGTAGAACCAGGCAGAGAATTCCCGGCTAGCAGCTTCCCTGTGGCGGGGAAGTGCAAACGTACACGTTTTCGGCCGAAAACGCGTTTTCCGGCGAAAACGCACAACACGGCTCTTTCTGAGAAAAAGCAAGCACGGAGGACGAGAACCGCATTTGCCCTGCGTAGCGTTCCGGGCAGCGGGTAGAACCAGGCAGAGAATTCCCGGCTAGCAGCTTCCCTGTGGCGGGGAAGTGCAAACGTACACGTTTTCGGCCGAAAACGCGTTTTCCGGCGAAAACGCACACCACGGCTCTTTCTGAGAAAAAGCAAGCACGGAGGACGAGAACCGCTTTTGCCCTGCGTAGCGTTCCGGGCAGCGGGTAGAACCAGGCAGAGAATTCCCGGCTAGCAGCTTCCCTGTGGCGGGGAAGTGCAAACGTACACGTTTTCGGCCGAAAACGCGTTTTCCGGCGAAAACGCACACCACGGCTCTTTCTGAGAAAAAGCAAGCACGGAGGACGAGAACCGCTTTTGCCCTGCGTAGCGTTCCGGGCAGCGGGTAGAACCAGGCAGAGAATTCCCGGCTAGCAGCTTCCCTGTGGCGGCAAAGTGCAAACGTACACGTTTTCGGCCGAAAACGCGTTTTCCGGCGAAAACGCACACCACGGCTCTGTCTGAGAAAAAGCAAGCACGGAGGACGAGAACCGCTTTTGCCCTGCGTAGCGTTCCAGGCAGCGGGTAGAACCAGGCAGAGAATTCCCGGCTAGCAGCTTCCCTGTGGCGGGCAAGTGCAAACGTACACGTTTTCGGCCGAAAACGCGTTTTCCGGCGAAAACGCACACCACGGATCTTTCTGAGAAAAAGCAAGCACGGAGGACGAGAACCGCTTTTGCCCTGCGTAGCGTTCCGGGCAGCGGGTAGAACCAGGCAGAGAATTCCCGGCTAGCAGCTTCCCTGTGGCGGGGAAGTGCAAACGTACACGTTTTCGGCCGAAAACGCGTTTTCCGGCGAAAACGCACACCACGGCTCTTTCTGAGAAAAAGCAAGCACGGAGGACGAGAACCGCTTTTGCCCTGCGTAGCGTTCCGGGCAGCGGGTAGAACCAGGCAGAGAATTCCCGGCTAGCAGCTTCCCTGTGGCGGGGAAGTGCAAACGTACACGATTTCGGCCGAAAACGCGTTTTCCGGCGAAAACGCACACCACGGCTCTTTCTGAGAAAAAGCAAGCACGGAGGACGAGAACCGCTTTTGCCCTGCGTAGCGTTCCGGGCAGCGGGTAGAACCAGGCAGAGAATTCCCGGCTAGCAGCTTCCCTGTGGCGGGGAAGTGCAAACGTACACGTTTTCGGCCGAAAACGCGTTTTCCGGCGAAAACTCACAACACCACGGCTCTGTCTGAGAAAAAGCAAGCACGGAGGACGAGAACCGCTTTTGCCCTGCGTAGCGTTCCGGGCAGCGGGTAGAACCAGGCAGAGAATTCCCGGCTAGCAGCTTCCCTGTGGCGGGGAAGTGCAAACGTACACGTTTTCGGCCGAAAACGCGTTTTCCGGCGAAAACGCACACCACGGCTCTTTCTGAGAAAAAGCAAGCACGGAGGACGAGAACCGCTTTTGCCCTGCGTAGCGTTCCGGGCAGCGGGTAGAACCAGGCAGAGAATTCCCGGCTAGCAGCTTCCCTGTGGCGGGGAAGTGCAAACGTACACGTTTTCGGCCGAAAAGGCGTTTTCCGGCGAAAACGCACACCACGGCTCTTTCTGAGAAAAAGCAAGCACGGAGGACGAGAACCGCTTTTGCCCTGCGTAGCGTTCCGGGCAGCGGGTAGAACCAGGCAGAGAATTCCCGGCTAGCAGCTTCCCTGTGGCGGGGAAGTGCAAACGTACACGTTTTCGGCCGAAAACGCGTTTTGCAGCGAAAACGCACACCACGGCTCTTTCTGAGAAAAAGCAAGCACGGAGGACGAGAACCGCTTTTGCCCTGCGTAGCGTTCCGGGCAGCGGGTAGAACCAGGCAGAGAATTCCCGGCTAGCAGCTTCCCTGTGGCGGGGAAGTGCAAACGTACACGTTTTCGGCCGAAAACGCGTTTTCCGGCGAAAACGCACACCACGGCTCTTTCTGAGAAAAAGCAAGCACGGAGGACGAGAACCGCTTTTGCCCTGCGTAGCGTTCCGGGCAGCGGGTAGAACCAGGCAGAGAATTCCCGGCTAGCAGCTTCCCTGTGGCGGGGAAGTGCAAACGTACACGTTTTCGGCCGAAAACGCGTTTCCCGGCGAAAACGCACACCACGGCTCTTTCTGAGAAAAAGCAAGCACGGAGGACGAGAACCGCTTTTGCCCTGCGTAGCGTTCCGGGCAGCGGGTAGAACCAGGCAGAGAAATCCCGGCTAGCAGCTTCCCTGTGGCGGGGAAGTGCAAACGTACACGTTTTCGGCCGAAAACGCGTTTTCCGGCGAAAACGCACACCACGGCTCTTTCTGAGAAAAAGCAAGCACGGAGGACGAGAACTGCTTTTGCCCTGCGTAGCGTTCCGGGCAGCGTGTAGAACCAGGCAGAGAATTCCCGGCTAGCAGCTTCCCTGTGGCGGGGAAGTGCAAACGTACACGTTTTCGGCCGAAAACGCGTTTTCCGGCGAAAACGCACACCACGGCTCTTTCTGAGAAAAAGCAAGCACGGAGGACGAGAACCGCTTTTGCCCTGCGTAGCGTTCCGGGCAGCGGGTAGAACCAGGCAGAGAATTCCCGGGTAGCAGCTTCCCTGTGGCGGGGAAGTGCAAACGTACACGTTTTGGGCCGAAAACGCGTTTTCCGGCGAAATCGCACACCACGGCTCTTTCTGAGAAAAAGCAAGCACGAAGGACGAGAACCGCTTTTGCCCTGCGTAGCGTTCCGGGCAGCGGGTAGAACCAGGCAGAGAATTCCCGGCTAGCAGCTTCCCTGTGGCGGGGAAGTGCAAACGTACACGTTTTCGGCCGAAAACGCGTTTTCCGGCGAAAACGCACACCACGGCTCTTTCTGAGAAAAAGCAAGCACGGAGGACGAGAACCGCTTTTGCCCTGCGTAGCGTTCCGGGCAGCGGGTAGAACCAGGCAGAGAATTCCCGGCTAGCAGCTTCCCTGTGGCGGGGAAGTGCAAACGTACACGTTTTCGGCCGAAAACGCGTTTTCCGGCGAAATCGCACACCACGGCTCTGTCTGAGAAAAAGCAAGCACGGAGGACGAGAACCGCTTTTGCCCTGCGTAGCGTTCCGGGCAGCGGGTAGAACCAGGCAGAGAATTCCCGGCTAGCAGCTTCCCTGTGGCGGGGAAGTGCAAACGTACACGTTTTCGGCCGAAAACGCCTTTTCTGGCGAAAACGCACACCACGGCTCTGTCTGAGAAAAAGCAAGCACGGAGGACGAGAACCGCTTTTGCCCTGCGTAGCGTTCCGGGCAGCGGATAGAACCAGGCAGAGAATTCCCGGCTAGCAGCTTCCCTGTGGCGGGGAAGTGCAAACGTACAAGTTTTCGGCCGAAAACGCGTTTTCCGGCGAAATCGCACACCACGGCTCTTTCTGAGATAAAGCAAGCACGGAGGACGAGAACCGCTTTTGCCCTGCGTAGCGTTCCGGGCAGCGGGTAGAACCAGGCAGAGAATTCCCGGCTAGCAGCTTCCCTGTGGCGGGGAAGTGCAAACGTACACGTTTTCGGCCGAAAACGCGTTTTCCGGCGAAAACGCACACCACGGCTCTTTCTGAGAAAAAGCAAGCACGGAGGACGAGAACCGCTTTTGCCCTGCGTAGCGTTCCGGGCAGCGGGTAGAACCAGGCAGAGAATTCCCGGCTAGCAGCTTCCCTGTGGCGGGGAAGTGCAAACGTACACGTTTTCGGCCGAAAACGCGTTTTCCGGCGAAAACGCACACCACGGCTCTTTCTGAGAAAAAGCAAGCACGGAGGACGAAACTGCTTTTGCCCTGCGTAGCGTTCCGGGCAGCGTGTAGAACCAGGCAGAGAATTCCCGGCTAGCAGCTTCCCTGTGGCGGGGAAGTGCAAACGTACACGTTTTCGGCCGCAAACGCGTTTTCCGGCGAAAACGCACACCACGGCTCTTTCTGAGAAAAAGCAAGCACGGAGGACGAGAACCGCTTTTGCCCTGCGTAGCGTTCCGGGCAGCGGGTAGAACCAGGCAGAGAATTCCCGGCTAGCAGCTTCCCTGTGGCGGGGAAGTGCAAACGTACACGTTTTCGGCCGAAAACGCGTTTTCCGGCGAAATCGCACACCACGGCTCTTTCTGAGAAAAAGCAAGCACGAAGGACGAGAACCGCTTTTGCCCTGCGTAGCGTTCCGGGCAGCGGGTAGAACCAGGCAGAGAATTCCCGGCTAGCAGCTTCCCTGTGGCGGGGAAGGGCAAACGTACACGTTTTCGGCCGAAAACGCGTTTTCCGGCGAAAACGCACACCACGGCTCTTTCTGAGAAAAAGCAAGCACGGAGGACGAGAACCGCTTTTGCCCTGCGTAGCGTTCCGGGCAGCGGGTAGAACCAGGCAGAGAATTCCCGGCTAGCAGCTTCCCTGTGGCGGGGAAGTGCAAACGTACACGTTTTCGGCCGAAAACGCGTTTTCCGGCGAAAACGCACACCACGGCTCTGTCTGAGAAAAAGCAAGCACGGAGGACGAGAACCGCTTTTGCCCTGCGTAGCGTTCCGGGCAGCGGGTAGAACCAGGCAGAGAATTCCCGGCTAGCAGCTTCCCTGTGGCGGGGAAGTGCAAACGTACACGTTTTCGGCCGAAAACGCGTTTTCCGGCGAAAACGCACACCACGGCTCTTTCTGAGAAAAAGCAAGCACGGAGGACGAGAACCGCTTTTGCCCTGCGTAGCGTTCCGGGCAGCGGGTAGAACCAGGCAGAGAATTCCCGGCTAGCAGCTTCCCTGTGGCGGGGAAGTGCAAACGTACACGTTTTCGGCCGAAAACGCGTTTTCCAGCGAAATCGCACACCACGGCTCTTTCTGAGAAAAAGCAAGCACTGAGGACTAGAACCGCTTTTGCCCTGCGTAGCGTTCCGGGCAGCGGGTAGAACCAGGCAGAGAATTCCCGGCTAGCAGCTTCCCTGTGGCGGGGAAGTGCAAACGTACACGTTTTCGGCCGAAAACGCGTTTTCCGGCGAAAACGCACACCACGGCTCTTTCTGAGAAAAAGCAAGCACGGAGGACGAGAACCGCTTTTGCCCTGCGTAGCGTTCCGGGCAGCGGGTAGAACCAGGCAGAGAATTCCCGGCTAGCAGCTTCCCTGTGGCGGGGAAGTGCAAACGTACACGTTTTCGGCCGAAAAGGCGTTTTCCGGCGAAAACGCACACCACGGCTCTTTCTGAGAAAAAGCAAGCACGGAGGACGAGAACCGCTTTTGCCCTGCGTAGCGTTCCGGGCAGCGGGTAGAACCAGGCAGAGAATTCCCGGCTAGCAGCTTCCCTGTGGCGGGGAAGTGCAAACGTACACGATTTCGGCCGAAAACGCGTTTTCCGGCGAAAACGCACACCACGGCTCTTTCTGAGAAAAAGCAAGCACGGAGGACGAGAACCGCTTTTGCCCTGCGTAGCGTTCCGGGCAGCGGGTAGAACCAGGCAGAGAATTCCCGGCTAGCAGCTTCCCTGTGGCGGGGAAGTGCAAACGTACACGTTTTCGGCCGAAAACGCGTTTTCCGGCGAAAACTCACAACACGGCTCTTTCTGAGAAAAAGCAAGCACGGAGGACGAGAACCGCTTTTGCCCTGCGTAGCGTTCCGGGCAGCGGGTAGAACCAGGCAGAGAATTCCCGGCTAGCAGCTTCCCTGTGGCGGGGAAGTGCAAACGTACACGTTTTCGGCCGAAAACGCGTTTTCCGGCGAAAACGCACACCACGGCTCTTTCTGAGAAAAAGCAAGCACGGAGGACGAGAACCGCTTTTGCCCTGCGTAGCGTTCCGGGCAGCGGGTAGAACCAGGCAGAGAATTCCCGGCTAGCAGCTTCCCTGTGGCGGGGAAGTGCAAACGTACACGTTTTCGGCCGAAAAGGCGTTTTCCGGCGAAAACGCACACCACGGCTCTTTCTGAGAAAAAGCAAGCACGGAGGACGAGAACCGCTTTTGCCCTGCGTAGCGTTCCGGGCAGCGGGTAGAACCAGGCAGAGAATTCCCGGCTAGCAGCTTCCCTGTGGCGGGGAAGTGCAAACGTACACGTTTTCGGCCGAAAACGCGTTTTCCGGCGAAAACGCACACCACGGCTCTTTCTGAGAAAAAGCAAGCACGGAGGACGAGAACCGCTTTTGCCCTGCGTAGCGTTCCGGGCAGCGGGTAGAACCAGGCAGAGAATTCCCGGCTAGCAGCTTCCCTGTGGCGGGGAAGTGCAAACGTACACGTTTTCGGCTGAAAACGCGTTTTCCGGCGAAAACGCACACCACGGCTCTTTCTGAGAAAAAGCAAGCACGGAGGACGAGAACCGCTTTTGCCCTGCGTAGCGTTCCGGGCAGCGGGTAGAACCAGGCAGAGAATTCCCGGCTAGCAGCTTCCCTGTGGCGGGGAAGTGCAAACGTACACGTTTTCGGCCGAAAACGCGTTTTCCGGCGAAAACGCACACCACGGCTCTTTCTGAGAAAAAGCAAGCACGGAGGACGAGAACCGCTTTTGCCCTGCGTAGCGTTCCGGGCAGCGGGTAGAACCAGGCAGAGAATTCCCGGCTAGCAGCTTCCCTGTGGCGGGGAAGTGCAAACGTACACGTTTTCGGCCGAAAACGCGTTTTCCGGCGAAAACGCACACCACGGCTCTTTCTGAGAAAAAGCAAGCACGGAGGACGAGAACCGCTTTTGCCCTGCGTAGCGTTCCGGGCAGCGGGTAGAACCAGGCAGAGAATTCCCGGCTAGCAGCTTCCCTGTGGCGGGGAAGTGCAAACGTACACGTTTTCGGCCGAAAACGCGTTTTCCGGCGAAAACGCACACCACGGCTCTGTCTGAGAAAAAGCAAGCACGGAGGACGAGAACCGCTTTTGCCCTGCGTAGCGTTCCGGGCAGCGGGTAGAACCAGGCAGAGAATTCCCGGCTAGCAGCTTCCCTGTGGCGGGGAAGTGCAAACGTACACGTTTTCGGCCGAAAACACGTTTTCCGGCGAAAACGCACACCACGGCTCTTTCTGAGAAAAAGCAAGCACGGAGGACGAGAACCGCTTTTGCCCTGCGTAGCGTTCCGGGCAGCGGGTAGAACCAGGCAGAGAATTCCCGGCTAGCAGCTTCCCTGTGGCGGGGAAGTGCAAACGTACACGTTTTCGGCCGAAAACGCGTTTTCCGGCGAAAACGCACACCACGGCTCTTTCTGAGAAAAAGCAAGCACGGAGGACGAGAACCGCTTTTGCCCTGCGTAGCGTTCCGGGCAGCGGGTAGAACCAGGCAGAGAATTCCCGGCTAGCAGCTTCCCTGTGGCGGGGAAGTGCAAACGTACACGTTTTCGGCCGAAAACGCGTTTTCCGGCGAAAACGCACACCACGGCTCTTTCTGAGAAAAAGCAAGCACGGAGGACGAGAACCGCTTTTGCCCTGCGTAGCGTTCCGGGCAGCGGGTAGAACCAGGCAGAGAATTCCCGGCTAGCAGCTTCCCTGTGGCGGGGAAGTGCAAACGTACACGTTTTCGGCCGAAAACGCGTTTTCCGGCGAAAACGCACACCACGGCTCTTTCTGAGAAAAAGCAAGCACGGAGGACGAGAACCGCTTTTGCCCTGCGTAGCGTTCCGGGCAGCGGGTAGAACCAGGCAGAGAATTCCCGGCTAGCAGCTTCCTTGTGGCGGGGAAGTGCAAACGTACACGTTTTCGGCCGAAAACGCGTTTTCCGGCGAAAACGCACACCACGGCTCTTTCTGAGAAAAAGCAAGCACGGAGGACGAGAACCGCTTTTGCCCTGCGTAGCGTTCCGGGCAGCGGGTAGAACCAGGCAGAGAATTCCCGGCTAGCAGCTTCCTTGTGGCGGGGAAGTGCAAACGTACACGATTTCGGCCGAAAACGCGTTTTCCGGCGAAAACGCACATCACGGCTCTTTCTGAGAAAAAGCAAGCACGGAGGACGAGAACCGCTTTTGCCCTGCGTAGCGTTCCGGGCAGATGGTAGAACCAGGCAGAGAATTCCCGGCTAGCAGCTTCCCTGTGGCGGGGAAGTGCAAACGTACACGTTTTCGGCCGAAAACGCGTTTTCCGGCGAAAAGGCACACCACGGCTCTTTCTGAGAAAAAGCAAGCACGGAGGACGAGAACCGCTTTTGCCCTGCGTAGCGTTCCGGGCAGCGGGTAGAACCAGGCAGAGAATTCCCGGCTAGCAGCTTCCCTGTGGCGGGGAAGTGCAAACGTACACGTTTTCGGCCGAAAACGCGTTTTCCGGCGAAAACGCACACCACGGCTCTTTCTGAGAAAAAGCAAGCACGGAGGACGAGAACCGCTTTTGCCCTGCGTAGCGTTCCGGGCAGCGGGTAGAACCAGGCAGAGAATTCCCGGCTAGCAGCTTCCCTGTGGCGGGGAAGTGCAAACGTACACGTTTTCGGCCGAAAACACGTTTTCCGGCGAAAACGCACACCACGGCTCTTTCTGAGAAAAAGCAAGCACGGAGGACGAGAACCGCTTTTGCCCTGCGTAGCGTTCCGGGCAGCGGGTAGAACCAGGCAGAGAATTCCCGGCTAGCAGCTTCCCTGTGGCGGGGAAGTGCAAACGTACACGATTTCGGCCGAAAACGCGTTTTCCGGCGAAAACGCACACCACGGCTCTTTCTGAGAAAAAGCAAGCACGGAGGACGAGAACCGCTTTTGCCCTGCGTAGCGTTCAGGGCAGCGGGTAGAACCAGGCAGAGAATTCCCGGCTAGCAGCTTCCCTGTGGCGGGGAAGTGCAAACGTACACGTTTTCGGCCGAAAACGCGTTTTCCGGCGAAAACGCACGCCACGGCTCTTTCTGAGAAAAAGCAAGCACGGAGGACGAGAACCGCTTTTGCCCTGCGTAGCGTTCCGGGCAGCGGGTAGAACCAGGCAGAGAATTCCCGGCTAGCAGCTTCCCTGTGGCGGGGAAGTGCAAACGTACACGTTTTCGGCCGAAAACGCGTTTTCCGCCGAAAACGCACACCACGGCTCTTTCTGAGAAAAAGCAAGCACGGAGGACGAGAACCGCTTTTGCCCTGCGTAGCGTTCCGGGCAGCGGGTAGAACCAGGCAGAGAATTCCCGGCTAGCAGCTTCCCTGTGGCGGGGAAGTGCAAACGTACACGTTTTCGGCCGAAAACGCGTTTTCCGGCGAAAACGCACACCACGGCTCTTTCTGAGAAAAAGCAAGCACGGAGGACGAGAACCGCTTTTGCCCTGCTTAGCGTTCCGGGCAGCGGGTAGAACCAGGCAGAGAATTCCCGGCTAGCAGCTTCCCTGTGGCGGGGAAGTGCAAACGTACACGTTTTCGGCCGAAAACGCGTTTTCCGGCGAAAAGGCACACCACGGCTCTTTCTGAGAAAAAGCAAGCACGGAGGACGAGAACCGCTTTTGCCCTGCGTAGCGTTCCGGGCAGCGGGTAGAACCAGGCAGAGAATTCCCGGCTAGCAGCTTCCTTGTGGCGGGGAAGTGCAAACGTACACGTTTTCGGCCGAAAACGCGTTTTCCGGCGAAAACGCACACCACGGCTCTTTCTGAGAAAAAGCAAGCACGGAGGACGAGAACCGCTTTTGCCCTGCGTAGCGTTCCGGGCAGCGGGTAGAACCAGGCAGAGAATTCCCGGCTAGCAGCTTCCTTGTGGCGGGGAAGTGCAAACGTACACGTTTTCGGCCGAAAACGCGTTTTCCTGCGAAAACGCACACCACGGCTCTTTCTGAGAAAAAGCAAGCACGGAGGACGAGAACCGCTTTTGCCCTGCGTAGCGTTCCGGGCAGCGGGTAGAACCAGGCAGAGAATTCCCGGCTAGCAGCTTCCCTGTGGCGGGGAAGTGCAAACGTACACGATTTCGGCCGAAAACGCGTTTTCCGCCGAAAACGCACACCACGGCTCTTTCTGAGAAAAAGCAAGCACGGAGGACGAGAACCGCTTTTGCCCTGCGTAGCGTTCCGGGCAGCGGGTAGAACCAGGCAGAGAATTCCCGGCTAGCAGCTTCCCTGTGGCGGGGAAGTGCAAACGTACACGTTTTCGGCCGAAAACGCGTTTTCCGGCGAAAACGCACACCACGGCTCTTTCTGAGAAAAAGCAAGCACGGAGGACGAGAACCGCTTTTGCCCTGCGTAGCGTTCCGGGCAGCGGGTAGAACCAGGCAGAGAATTCCCGGCTAGCAGCTTCCCTGTGGCGGGGAAGTGCAAACGTACACGTTTTCGGCCGAAAACGCGTTTTCCGGCGAAAACGCACACCACGGCTCTTTCTGAGAAAAAGCAAGCACGGAGGACGAGAACCGCTTTTGCCCTGCGTAGCGTTCCGGGCAGCGGGTAGAACCAGGCAGAGAATTCCCGGCTAGCAGCTTCCCTGTGGCGGGGAAGTGCAAACGTACACGTTTTCGGCCGAAAACGCGTTTTCCGGCGAAAACGCACACCACGGCTCTTTCTGAGAAAAAGCAAGCACGGAGGACGAGAACCGCTTTTGCCCTGCGTAGCGTTCCGGGCAGCGGGTAGAACCAGGCAGAGAATTCCCGGCTAGCAGCTTCCCTGTGGCGGGGAAGTGCAAACGTACACGTTTTCGGCCGAAAACGCGTTTTCCGGCGAAAACGCACACCACGGCTCTTTCTGAGAAAAAGCAAGCACGGAGGACGAGAACCGCTTTTGCCCTGCGTAGCGTTCCGGGCAGCGGGTAGAACCAGGCAGAGAATTCCCGGCTAGCAGCTTCCCTGTGGCGGGGAAGTGCAAACGTACACGTTTTCGGCCGAAAACGCGTTTTCCGCCGAAAACGCACACCACGGCTCTTTCTGAGAAAAAGCAAGCACGGAGGACGAGAACCGCTTTTGCCCTGCGTAGCGTTCCGGGCAGCGGGTAGAACCAGGCAGAGAATTCCCGGCTAGCAGCTTCCCTGTGGCGGGGAAGTGCAAACGTACACGTTTTCGGCCGAAAAGGCGTTTTCCGGCGAAAACGCACACCACGGCTCTTTCTGAGAAAAAGCAAGCACGGAGGACGAGAACCGCTTTTGCCCTGCGTAGCGTTCCGGGCAGCGGGTAGAACCAGGCAGAGAATTCCCGGCTAGCAGCTTCCCTGTGGCGGGGAAGTGCAAACGTACACGTTTTCGGCCGAAAACGCGTTTTCCGGCGAAAACGCACACCACGGCTCTTTCTGAGAAAAAGCAAGCACGGAGGACGAGAACCGCTTTTGCCCTGCGTAGCGTTCCGGGCAGCGGATAGAACCAGGCAGAGAATTCCCGGCTAGCAGCTTCCCTGTGGCGGGGAAGTGCAAACGTACACGTTTTCGGCCGAAAACGCGTTTTCCGGCGAAAACGCACACCACGGCTCTTTCTGAGAAAAAGCAAGCACGGAGGACGAGAACTGCTTTTGCCCTGCGTAGCGTTCCGGGCAGCGTGTAGAACCAGGCATAGAATTCCCGGCTAGCAGCTTCCCTGTGTCGGGGAAGTGCAAACGTACACGTTTTCGGCCGCAAACGCGTTTTCCGGCGAAAACGCACACCACGGCTCTTTCTGAGAAAAAGCAAGCACGGAGGACGAGAACCGCTTTTGCCCTGCGTAGCGTTCCGGGCAGCGGGTAGAACCAGGCAGAGAATTCCCGGCTAGCAGCTTCCCTGTGGCGGGGAAGTGCAAACGTACACGTTTTGGGCCGAAAACGCGTTTTCCGGCGAAATCGCACACCACGGCTCTTTCTGAGAAAAAGCAAGCACGAAGGACGAGAACCGCTTTTGCCCTGCGTAGCGTTCCGGGCAGCGGGTAGAACCAGGCAGAGAATTCCCGGCTAGCAGCTTCCCTGTGGCGGGGAAGTGCAAACGTACACGTTTTCGGCCGAAAACGCCTTTTCTGGCGAAAACGCACACCACGGCTCTGTCTGAGAAAAAGCAAGCACGGAGGACGAGAACCGCTTTTGCCCTGCGTAGCGTTCCGGGCAGCGGATAGAACCAGGCAGAGAATTCCCGGCTAGCAGCTTCCCTGTGGCGGGGAAGTGCAAACGTACACGTTTTCGGCCGAAAACGCGTTTTCCGGCGAAAACGCACACCACGGCTCTTTCTGAGAAAAAGCAAGCACGGAGGACGAGAACCGCTTTTGCCCTGCGTAGCGTTCCGGGCAGCGGGTAGAACCAGGCAGAGAATTCCCGGCTAGCAGCTTCCCTGTGGCGGGGAAGTGCAAACGTACACGTTTTCGGCCGAAAACGCGTTTTCCGGCGAAAACGCACACCACGGCTCTTTCTGAGAAAAAGCAAGCACGGAGGACGAGAACCGCTTTTGCCCTGCGTAGCGTTCCGGGCAGCGGATAGAACCAGGCAGAGAATTCCCGGCTAGCAGCTTCCCTGTGGCGGGGAAGTGCAAACGTACACGTTTTCGGCCGAAAACGCGTTTTCCGGCGAAAACGCACACCACGGCTCTTTCTGAGAAAAAGCAAGCACGGAGGACGAGAACCGCTTTTGCCCTGCGTAGCGTTCCGGGCAGCGGATAGAACCAGGCAGAGAATTCCCGGCTAGCAGCTTCCCTGTGGCGGGGAAGTGCAAACGTACACGTTTTCGGCCGAAAACGCGTTTTCCGGCGAAAACGCACACCACGGCTCTTTCTGAGAAAAAGCAAGCACGGAGGACGAGAACCGCTTTTGCCCTGCGTAGCGTTCCGGGCAGCGGGTAGAACAAGGCAGAGAATTCCCGGCTAGCAGCTTCCCTGTGGCGGGGAAGTGAAACGTACACGTTTTCGGCCGAAAACGCGTTTTCCGCCGAAAACGCACACCACGGCTCTTTCTGAGAAAAAGCAAGCACGGAGGACGAGAACCGCTTTTGCCCTGCGTAGCGTTCCGGGCAGCGGATAGAACCAGGCAGAGAATTCCCGGCTAGCAGCTTCCCTGTGGCGGGGAAGTGCAAACGTACACGTTTTCGGCCGAAAACGCGTTTTCCGGCGAAAACGCACACCACGGCTCTTTCTGAGAAAAAGCAAGCACGGAGGACGAGAACCGCTTTTGCCCTGCGTAGCGTTCCGGGCAGCGGGTAGAACCAGGCAGAGAATTCCCGGCTAGCAGCTTCCCTGTGGCGGGGAAGTGCAAACGTACACGTTTTCGGCCGAAAACGCGTTTTCCGGCGAAAACGCACACCACGGCTCTTTCTGAGAAAAAGCAAGCACGGAGGACGAGAACCGCTTTTGCCCTGCGTAGCGTTCCGGGCAGCGGGTAGAACCAGGCAGAGAATTCCCGGCTAGCAGCTTCCCTGTGGCGGGGAAGTGCAAACGTACACGTTTTCGGCCGAAAAAGCGTTTTCCGGCGAAAACGCACACCACGGCTCTTTCTGAGAAAAAGCAAGCACGGAGGACGAGAACCGCTTTTGCCCTGCGTAGCGTTCCGGGCAGCGGGTAGAACCAGGCAGAGAATTCCCGGCTAGCAGCTTCCCTGTGGCGGGGAAGTGCAAACGTACACGTTTTCGGCCGAAAACGCGTTTTCCGGCGAAAACGCACACCACGGCTCTGTCTGAGAAAAAGCAAGCACGGAGGACGAGAACCGCTTTTGCCCTGCGTAGCGTTCCGGGCAGCGGGTAGAACCAGGCAGAGAATTCCCGGCTAGCAGCTTCCCTGTGGCGGGGAAGTGCAAACGTACACGATTTCGGCCGAAAAGGCGTTTTCCGGCGAAAACGCACACCACGGCTCTTTCTGAGAAAAAGCAAGCACGGAGGACGAGAACCGCTTTTGCCCTGCGTAGCGTTCCGGGCAGCGGGTAGAACCAGGCAGAGAATTCCCGGCTAGCAGCTTCCCTGTGGCGGGGAAGTGCAAACGTACACGATTTCGGCCGAAAAGGCTTTTTCCGGCGAAAACGCACACCACGGATGTTTCTGAGAAAAAGCAAGCACGGAGGACGAGAACCGCTTTTGCCCTGCGTAGCGTTCCGGGCAGCGGGTAGAACCAGGCAGAGAATTCCCGGCTAGCAGCTTCCCTGTGGCGGGGAAGTGCAAACGTACACGATTTCGGCCGAAAACGCGTTTTCCGCCGAAAACGCACACCACGGCTCTTTCTGAGAAAAAGCAAGCACGGAGGACGAGAACCGCTTTTGCCCTGCGTAGCGTTCCGGGCAGCGGGTAGAACCAGGCAGAGAATTCCCGGCTAGCAGCTTCCCTGTGGCGGGGAAGTGCAAACGTACACGTTTTCTGCCGAAAACGCGTTTTCCGGCGAAATCGCACACCACGGCTCTTTCTGAGAAAAAGCAAGCACGGAGGACGAGAACCGCTTTTGCCCTGCGTAGCGTTCCGGGCAGCGGGTAGAACCAGGCAGAGAATTCCCGGCTAGCAGCTTCCCTGTGGCGGGGAAGTGCAAACGTACACGTTTTCGGCCGAAAACGCGTTTTCCAGCGAAATCGCACACCACGGCTCTTTCTGAGAAAAAGCAAGCACGGAGGACGAGAACCGCTTTTGCCCTGCGTAGCGTTCCGGGCAGCGGGTAGAACCAGGCAGAGAATTCCCGGCTAGCAGCTTCCCTGTGGCGGGGAAGTGCAAACATACACGTTTTCGGCCGAAAACGCGTTTTCCGGCGAAAACGCACACCACGGCTCTTTCTGAGGAAAAGCAAGCACGGAGGACGAGAACCGCATTTGCCCTGCGTAGCGTTCCGGGCAGCGGGTAGAACCAGGCAGAGAATTCCCGGCTAGCAGCTTCCCTGTGGCGGGGAAGTGCAAACGTACACGTTTTCGGCCGAAAACGCGTTTTCCGGCGAAAACGCACACCACGGCTCTGTCTGAGAAAAAGCAAGCACGGAGGACGAGAACCGCTTTTGCCCTGCGTAGCGTTCCGGGCAGCGGGTAGAACCAGGCAGAGAATTCCCGGCTAGCAGCTTCCCTGTGGCGGGGAAGTGCAAACGTACACGTTTTCGGCCGAAAAGCCGTTTTCCGGCGAAAACGCACACCACGGCTCTTTCTGAGAAAAAGCAAGCACGGAGGACGAGAACCGCTTTTGCCCTGCGTAGCGTTCCGGGCAGCGGGTAGAACCAGGCAGAGAATTCCCGGCTAGCAGCTTCCCTGTGGCGGGGAAGTGCAAACGTACACGTTTTCGGCCGAAAACGCTTTTTCCGGCGAAAACGCACACCACGGCTCTTTCTGAGAAAAAGCAAGCACGGAGGACGAGAACCGCTTTTGCCCTGCGTAGCGTTCCGGGCAGCGGGTAGAACCAGGCAGAGAATTCCCGGCTAGCAGCTTCCCTGTGGCGGGGAAGTGCAAACGTACACGTTTTCGGCCGAAAACGCGTTTTCCGGCGAAAACGCACACCACGGCTCTTTCTGAGAAAAAGCAAGCACGGAGGACGAGAACCGCTTTTGCCCTGCGTAGCGTTCCGGGCAGCGGGTAGAACCAGGCAGAGAATTCCCGGCTAGCAGCTTCCCTGTGGCGGGGAAGTGCAAACGTACACGTTTTCGGCCGAAAACGCGTTTTCCGGCGAAAACGCACACCACGGCTCTTTCTGAGAAAAAGCAAGCACGGAGGACGAGAACTGCTTTTGCCCTGCGTAGCGTTCCGGGCAGCGGGTAGAACCAGGCAGAGAATTCCCGGCTAGCAGCTTCCCTGTGGCGGGGAAGTGCAAACGTACACGTTTTCGGCCGAAAACGCGTTTTCCGGCGAAATCGCACACCACGGCTCTGTCTGAGAAAAAGCAAGCACGGAGGACGAGAACCGCTTTTGCCCTGCGTAGCGTTCCGGGCAGCGGGTAGAACCAGGCAGAGAATTCCCGGCTAGCAGCTTCCCTGTGGCGGGGAAGTGCAAACGTACACGTTTTCGGCCGAAAACTCGTTTTCCGGCGAAAACGCACACCACGGCTCTGTCTGAGAAAAAGCAAGCACGGAGGACGAGAACCGCTTTTGCCCTGCGTAGCGTTCCGGGCAGCGGGTAGAACCAGGCAGAGAATTCCCGGCTAGCAGCTTCCCTGTGGCGGGGAAGTGCAAACGTACACGTTTTCGGCCGAAAACGCGTTTTCCGGCGAAAACGCACAACACGGCTCTTTCTGAGAAAAAGCAAGCACGGAGGACGAGAACCGCATTTGCCCTGCGTAGCGTTCCGGGCAGCGGGTAGAACCAGGCAGAGAATTCCCGGCTAGCAGCTTCCCTGTGGCGGGGAAGTGCAAACGTACACGTTTTCGGCCGAAAACGCGTTTTCCAGCGAAATCGCACACCACGGCTCTTTCTGAGAAAAAGCAAGCACGGAGGACGAGAACCGCTTTTGCCCTGCGTAGCGTTCCGGGCAGCGGGTAGAACCAGGCAGAGAATTCCCGGCTAGCAGCTTCCCTGTGGCGGGGAAGTGCAAACGTACACGTTTTCGGCCGAAAACGCGTTTTCCGGCGAAAACGCACACCACGGCTCTTTCTGAGAAAAAGCAAGCACGGAGGACGAGAACCGCTTTTGCCCTGCGTAGCGTTCCGGGCAGCGGGTAGAACCAGGCAGAGAATTCCCGGCTAGCAGCTTCCCTGTGGCGGGGAAGTGCAAACGTACACGTTTTCGGCCGAAAACGCGTTTTCCGGCGAAAACGCACACCACGGCTCTGTCTGAGAAAAAGCAAGCACGGAGGACGAGAACCGCTTTTGCCCTGCGTAGCGTTCCGGGCAGCGGGTAGAACCAGGCAGAGAATTCCCGGCTAGCAGCTTCCCTGTGGCGGGCAAGTGCAAACGTACACGTTTTCGGCCGAAAACGCGTTTTCCGGCGAAAACGCACACCACGGATCTTTCTGAGAAAAAGCAAGCACGGAGGACGAGAACCGCTTTTGCCCTGCGTAGCGTTCCGGGCAGCGGGTAGAACCAGGCAGAGAATTCCCGGCTAGCAGCTTCCCTGTGGCGGCAAAGTGCAAACGTACACGTTTTCGGCCAAAAACGCGTTTTCCGGCGAAAACGCACACCACGGCTCTTTCTGAGAAAAAGCAAGCACGGAGGACGAGAACCGCTTTTGCCCTGCGTAGCGTTCCGGGCAGCGGGTAGAACCAGGCAGAGAATTCCCGGCTAGCAGCTTCCCTGTGGCGGGGAAGTGCAAACGTACACGATTTCGGCCGAAAACGCGTTTTCCGGCGAAAACGCACACCACGGCTCTTTCTGAGAAAAAGCAAGCACGGAGGACGAGAACCGCTTTTGCCCTGCGTAGCGTTCCGGGCAGCGGGTAGAACCAGGCAGAGAATTCCCGGCTAGCAGCTTCCCTGTGGCGGGGAAGTGCAAACGTACACGTTTTCGGCCGAAAACGCGTTTTCCGGCGAAAACTCACAACACCACGGCTCTGTCTGAGAAAAAGCAAGCATGGAGGACGAGAACCGCTTTTGCCCTGCGTAGCGTTCCGGGCAGCGGGTAGAACCAGGCAGAGAATTCCCGGCTAGCAGCTTCCCTGTGGCGGGGAAGTGCAAACGTACACGTTTTCGGCCGAAAACGCGTTTTCCGGCGAAAACGCACACCACGGCTCTTTCTGAGAAAAAGCAAGCACGGAGGACGAGAACCGCTTTTGCCCTGCGTAGCGTTCCGGGCAGCGGGTAGAACCAGGCAGAGAATTCCCGGCTAGCAGCTTCCCTGTGGCGGGGAAGTGCAAACGTACACGTTTTCGGCCGAAAAGGCGTTTTCCGGCGAAAACGCACACCACGGCTCTTTCTGAGAAAAAGCAAGCACGGAGGACGAGAACCGCTTTTGCCCTGCGTAGCGTTCCGGGCAGCGGGTAGAACCAGGCAGAGAATTCCCGGCTAGCAGCTTCCCTGAGGCGGGGAAGTGCAAACGTACACGTTTTCGGCCGAAAACGCGTTTTCCGGCGAAAACGCACACCACGGCTCTTTCTGAGAAAAAGCAAGCACGGAGGACGAGAACCGCTTTTGCCCTGCGTAGCGTTCCGGGCAGCGGGTAGAACCAGGCAGAGAATTCCCGGCTAGCAGCTTCCCTGTGGCGGGGAAGTGCAAACGTACACGTTTTCGGCCGAAAACGCGTTTTCCGGCGAAATCGCACACCATGGCTCTGTCTGAGAAAAAGCAAGCACGGAGGAGGAGAACCGCTTTTGCCCTGCGTAGCGTTCCGGGCAGCGGGTAGAACCAGGCAGAGAATTCCCGGCTAGCAGCTTCCCTGTGGCGGGGAAGTGCAAACGTACACGTTTTCGGCCGAAAACGCGTTTTGCAGCGAAAACGCACACCACGGCTCTTTCTGAGAAAAAGCAAGCACGGAGGACGAGAACCGCTTTTGCCCTGCGTAGCGTTCCGGGCAGCGGGTAGAACCAGGCAGAGAATTCCCGGCTAGCAGCTTCCCTGTGGCGGAGAAGTGCAAACGTACACGTTTTCGGCCGAAAACGCGTTTTCCGGCGAAAACTCACAACACGGCTCTTTCTGAGAAAAAGCAAGCACGGAGGACGAGAACCGCTTTTGCCCTGCGTAGCGTTCCGGGCAGCGGGTAGAACCAGGCAGAGAATTCCCGGCTAGCAGCTTCCCTGTGGCGGGCAAGTGCAAACGTACACGTTTTCGGCCGAAAACGCGTTTTCCGGCGAAAACGCACACCACGGCTCTTTCTGAGAAAAAGCAAGCACGGAGGACGAGAACCGCTTTTGCCCTGCGTAGCGTTCCGGGCAGCGGGTAGAACCAGGCAGAGAATTCCCGGCTAGCAGCTTCCCTGTGGCGGGGAAGTGCAAACGTACACGTTTTCGGCCGAAAACGCGTTTTCCGGCGAAAACGCACACCACGGCTCTTTCTGAGAAAAAGCAAGCACGGAGGACGAGAACCGCTTTTGCCCTGCGTAGCGTTCCGGGCAGCGGGTAGAACCAGGCAGAGAATTCCCGGCTAGCAGCTTCCCTGTGGCGGGGAAGTGCAAACGTACACGTTTTCGGCCGAAAACGCGTTTTCCGGCGAAAACGCACACCACGGCTCTTTCTGAGAAAAAGCAAGCACGGAGGACGAGAACCGCTTTTGCCCTGCGTAGCGTTCCGGGCAGCGGGTAGAACCAGGCAGAGAATTCCCGGCTAGCAGCTTCCCTGTGGCGGGGAAGTGCAAACGTACACGTTTTCGGCCGAAAACGCGTTTTCCGTCGAAAACGCACACCACAGCTCTGTCTGAGAAAAAGCAAGCACGGAGGACGAGAACCGCTTTTGCCCTGCGTAGCGTTCCGGGCAGCGGGTAGAACCAGGCAGAGAATTCCCGGCTAGCAGCTTCCCTGTGGCGGGGAAGTGCAAACGTACACGTTTTCGGCCGAAAACGCGTTTTGCAGCGAAAACGCACACCACGGCTCTTTCTGAGAAAAAGCAAGCACGGAGGACGAGAACCGCTTTTGCCCTGCGTAGCGTTCCGGGCAGCGGGTAGAACCAGGCAGAGAATTCCCGGCTAGTAGCTTCCCTATGGCGGGGAAGTGCAAACGTACACGTTTTCGGCCGAAAACGCGTTTTCCGGCGAAATCGCACACCACGGCTCTTTCTGAGATAAAGCAAGCACGGAGGACGAGAACCGCTTTTGCCCTGCGTAGCGTTCCGGGCAGCGGGTAGAACCAGGCAGAGAATTCCCGGCTAGCAGCTTCCCTGTGGCGGAGAAGTGCAAACGTACACGTTTTCGGCCGAAAACGCGTTTTCCGGCGAAATCGCACACCACGGCTCTGTCTGAGAAAAAGCAAGCACGGAGGAGGAGAACCGCTTTTGCCCTGCGTAGCGTTCCGGGCAGCGGGTAGAACCAGGCAGAGAATTCCCGGCTAGCAGCTTCCCTGTGGCGGGGAAGTGCAAACGTACACGTTTTCGGCCGAAAACGCGTTTTCCGGCGAAAACGCACACCACGGCTCTTTCTGAGAAAAAGCAAGCACGGAGGACGAGAACCGCTTTTGCCCTGCGTAGCGTTCCGGGCAGCGGGTAGAACCAGGCAGAGAATTCCCGGCTAGCAGCTTCCCTGTGGCGGGGAAGTGCAAACGTACACGTTTTCGGCCGAAAACGCGTTTTCCGGCGAAAACGCACACCACGGCTCTGTCTGAGAAAAAGCAAGCACGGAGGACGAGAACCGCTTTTGCCCTGCGTAGCGTTCCGGGCAGCGGGTAGAACCAGGCAGAGAATTCCCGGCTAGCAGCTTCCCTGTGGCGGGGAAGTGCAAACGTACACGTTTTCGGCCGAAAACGCGTTTTCCGGCGAAAACGCACACCACGGCTCTTTCTGAGAAAAAGCAAGCACGGAGGACGAGAACCGCTTTTGCCCTGCGTAGCGTTCCGGGCAGCGGGTAGAACCAGGCAGAGAATTCCCGGCTAGCAGCTTCCCTGTGGCGGGGAAGTGCAAACGTACAAGTTTTCGGCCGAAAACGCGTTTTCCGGCGAAAACGCACACCACGGCTCTTTCTGAGAAAAAGCAAGCACGGAGGACGAGAACCGCTTTTGCCCTGCGTAGCGTTCCGGGCAGCGGGTAGAACCAGGCAGAGAATTCCCGGCTAGCAGCTTCCCTGTGGCGGGGAAGTGCAAACGTACACGTTTTCGGCCGAAAACGCGTTTTCCGGCGAAAACGCACACCACGGCTCTGTCTGAGAAAAAGCAAGCACGGAGGACGAGAACCGCTTTTGCCCTGCGTAGCGTTCCGGGCAGCGGGTAGAACCAGGCAGAGAATTCCCGGCTAGCAGCTTCCCTGTGGCGGGCAAGTGCAAACGTACACGTTTTCGGCCGAAAACGCGTTTTCCGGCGAAAACGCACACCACGGATCTTTCTGAGAAAAAGCAAGCACGGAGGACGAGAACCGCTTTTGCCCTGCGTAGCGTTCCGGGCAGCGGGTAGAACCAGGCAGAGAATTCCCGGCTAGCAGCTTCCCTGTGGCGGGGAAGTGCAAACGTACACGTTTTCGGCCGAAAACGCGTTTTCCGGCGAAATCGCACACCACGGCTCTGTCTGAGAAAAAGCAAGCACGGAGGACGAGAACCGCTTTTGCCCTGCGTAGCGTTCCGGGCAGCGGGTAGAACCAGGCAGAGAATTCCCGGCTAGCAGCTTCCCTGTGGCGGGGAAGTGCAAACGTACACGTTTTCGGCCGAAAACGCGTTTTCCGGCGAAAACGCACACCACGGCTCTGTCTGAGAAAAAGCAAGCACGGAGGACGAGAACCGCTTTTGCCCTGCGTAGCGTTCCGGGCAGCGGGTAGAACCAGGCAGAGAATTCCCGGCTAGCAGCTTCCCTGTGGCGGGGAAGTGCAAACGTACACGATTTCGGCCGAAAACGCGTTTTCCGGCGAAAACGCACACCACGGCTCTTTCTGAGAAAAAGCAAGCACGGAGGACGAGAACCGCATTTGCCCTCCGTAGCGTTCCGGGCAGCGGGTAGAACCAGGCAGAGAATTCCCGGCTAGCAGCTTCCCTGTGGCGGGGAAGTGCAAACGTACACGTTTTCGGCCGAAAACGCGTTTTCCAGCGAAATCGCACACCACGGCTCTTTCTGAGAAAAAGCAAGCACGGAGGACGAGAACCGCTTTTGCCCTGCGTAGCGTTCCGGGCAGCGGGTAGAACCAGGCAGAGAATTCCCGGCTAGCAGCTTCCCTGTGGCGGGGAAGTGCAAACGTACACGTTTTCGGCCGAAAACGCGTTTTCCGGCGAAAACGCACACCACGGCTCTTTCTGAGAAAAAGCAAGCACGGAGGACGAGAACCGCTTTTGCCCTGCGTAGCGTTCCGGGCAGCGGGTAGAACCAGGCAGAGAATTCCCGGCTAGCAGCTTCCCTGTGGCGGGGAAGTGCAAACGTACACGTTTTCGGCCGAAAACGCGTTTTCCGGCGAAAACGCACACCACGGCTCTGTCTGAGAAAAAGCAAGCACGGAGGACGAGAACCGCTTTTGCCCTGCGTAGCGTTCCGGGCAGCGGGTAGAACCAGGCAGAGAATTCCCGGCTAGCAGCTTCCCTGTGGCGGGCAAGTGCAAACGTACACGTTTTCGGCCGAAAACGCGTTTTCCGGCGAAAACGCACACCACGGATCTTTCTGAGAAAAAGCAAGCACGGAGGACGAGAACCGCTTTTGCCCTGCGTAGCGTTCCGGGCAGCGGGTAGAACCAGGCAGAGAATTCCCGGCTAGCAGCTTCCCTGTGGCGGGGAAGTGCAAACGTACAAGTTTTCGGCCGAAAACGCGTTTTCCGGCGAAAACGCACACCACGGCTCTTTCTGAGAAAAAGCAAGCACGGAGGACGAGAACCGCTTTTGCCCTGCGTAGCGTTCCGGGCAGCGGGTAGAACCAGGCAGAGAATTCCCGGCTAGCAGCTTCCCTGTGGCGGGGAAGTGCAAACGTACACGTTTTCGGCCGAAAACGCGTTTTCCGGCGAAAACGCACACCACGGCTCTTTCTGAGAAAAAGCAAGCACGGAGGACGAGAACCGCTTTTGCCCTGCGTAGCGTTCCGGGCAGCGGGTAGAACCAGGCAGAGAATTCCCGGCTAGCAGCTTCCCTGTGGCGGGGAAGTGCAAACGTACACGTTTTCGGCCGAAAACGCGTTTTCCGGCGAAAACGCACACCACGGCTCTTTCTGAGAAAAAGCAAGCACGGAGGACGAGAACCGCTTTTGCCCTGCGTAGCGTTCCGGGCAGCGGGTAGAACCAGGCAGAGAATTCCCGGCTAGCAGCTTCCCTGTGGCGGGGAAGTGCAAACGTACACGTTTTCGGCCGAAAACGCGTTTTCCGGCGAAATCGCACACCACGGCTCTGTCTGAGAAAAAGCAAGCACGGAGGACGAGAACCGCTTTTGCCCTGCGTAGCGTTCCGGGCAGCGGGTAGAACCAGGCAGAGAATTCCCGGCTAGCAGCTTCCCTGTGGCGGGGAAGTGCAAACGTACACGTTTTCGGCCGAAAACGTGTTTTCCGGCGAAAACGCACACCACGGCTCTGTCTGAGAAAAAGCAAGCACGGAGGACGAGAACCGCTTTTGCCCTGCGTAGCGTTCCGGGCAGCGGGTAGAACCAGGCAGAGAATTCCCGGCTAGCAGCTTCCCTGTGGCGGGGAAGTGCAAACGTACACGATTTCGGCCGAAAACGCGTTTTCCGGCGAAAACGCACAACACGGCTCTTTCTGAGAAAAAGCAAGCACGGAGGACGAGAACCGCATTTGCCCTCCGTAGCGTTCCGGGCAGCGGGTAGAACCAGGCAGAGAATTCCCGGCTAGCAGCTTCCCTGTGGCGGGGAAGTGCAAACGTACACGTTTTCGGCCGAAAACGCGTTTTCCAGCGAAATCGCACACCACGGCTCTTTCTGAGAAAAAGCAAGCACGGAGGACGAGAACCGCTTTTGCCCTGCGTAGCGTTCCGGGCAGCGGGTAGAACCAGGCAGAGAATTCCCGGCTAGCAGCTTCCCTGTGGCGGGGAAGTGCAAACGTACACGTTTTCGGCCGAAAACGCGTTTTCCGGCGAAAACGCACACCACGGCTCTTTCTGAGAAAAAGCAAGCACGGAGGACGAGAACCGCTTTTGCCCTGCGTAGCGTTCCGGGCAGCGGGTAGAACCAGGCAGAGAATTCCCGGCTAGCAGCTTCCCTGTGGCGGGGAAGTGCAAACGTACACGTTTTCGGCCGAAAACGCGTTTTCCGGCGAAAACGCACACCACGGCTCTGTCTGAGAAAAAGCAAGCACGGAGGACGAGAACCGCTTTTGCCCTGCGTAGCGTTCCGGGCAGCGGGTAGAACCAGGCAGAGAATTCCCGGCTAGCAGCTTCCCTGTGGCGGGCAAGTGCAAACGTACACGTTTTCGGCCGAAAACGCGTTTTCCGGCGAAAACGCACACCACGGATCTTTCTGAGAAAAAGCAAGCACGGAGGACGAGAACCGCTTTTGCCCTGCGTAGCGTTCCGGGCAGCGGGTAGAACCAGGCAGAGAATTCCCGGCTAGCAGCTTCCCTGTGGCGGCAAAGTGCAAACGTACACGTTTTCGGCCGAAAACGCGTTTTCCGGCGAAAACGCACACCACGGCTCTTTCTGAGAAAAAGCAAGCACGGAGGACGAGAACCGCTTATGCCCTGCGTAGCGTTCCGGGCAGCGGGTAGAACCAGGCAGAGAATTCCCGGCTAGCAGCTTCCCTGTGGCGGGGAAGTGCAAACGTACACGATTTCGGCCGAAAACGCGTTTTCCGGCGAAAACGCACACCACGGCTCTTTCTGAGAAAAAGCAAGCACGGAGGACGAGAACCGCTTTTGCCCTGCGTAGCGTTCCGGGCAGCGGGTAGAACCAGGCAGAGAATTCCCGGCTAGCAGCTTCCCTGTGGCGGGGAAGTGCAAACGTACACGTTTTCGGCCGAAAACGCGTTTTCCGGCGAAAACTCACAACACCACGGCTCTTTCTGAGAAAAAGCAAGCACGGAGGACGAGAACCGCTTTTGCCCTGCGTAGCGTTCCGGGCAGCGGGTAGAACCAGGCAGAGAATTCCCGGCTAGCAGCTTCCCTGTGGCGGGGAAGTGCAAACGTACACGTTTTCGGCCGAAAACGCGTTTTCCGGCGAAAACGCACACCACGGCTCTTTCTGAGAAAAAGCAAGCACGGAGGACGAGAACCGCTTTTGCCCTGCGTAGCGTTCCGGGCAGCGGGTAGAACCAGGCAGAGAATTCCCGGCTAGCAGCTTCCCTGTGGCGGGGAAGTGCAAACGTACACGTTTTCGGCCGAAAAGGCGTTTTCCGGCGAAAACGCACACCACGGCTCTTTCTGAGAAAAAGCAAGCACGGAGGACGAGAACCGCTTTTGCCCTGCGTAGCGTTCCGGGCAGCGGGTAGAACCAGGCAGAGAATTCCCGGCTAGCAGCTTCCCTGTGGCGGGGAAGTGCAAACGTACACGTTTTCGGCCGAAAACGCGTTTTCCGGCGAAAACGCACACCACGGCTCTTTCTGAGAAAAAGCAAGCACGGAGGACGAGAACCGATTTTGCCCTGCGTAGCGTTCCGGGCAGCGGGTAGAACCAGGCAGAGAATTCCCGGCTAGCAGCTTCCCTGTGGCGGGGAAGTGCAAACGTACACGTTTTCGGCCGAAAAGTCGTTTTCCGTCGAAAACGCACACCACGGCTCTGTCTGAGAAAAAGCAAGCACGGAGGACGAGAACCGCTTTTGCCCTGCGTAGCGTTCCGGGCAGCGGGTAGAACCAGGCAGAGAATTCCCGGCTAGCAGCTTCCCTGTGGCGGGGAAGTGCAAACGTACACGTTTTCGGCCGAAAACGCGTTTTGCAGCGAAAACGCACACCACGGCTCTTTCTGAGAAAAAGCAAGCACGGAGGACGAGAACCGCTTTTGCCCTGCGTAGCGTTCCGGGCAGCGGGTAGAACCAGGCAGAGAATTCCCGGCTAGCAGCTTCCCTGTGGCGGCAAAGTGCAAACGTACACGTTTTCGGCCGAAAACGCGTTTTCCGGCGAAAACGCACACCACGGCTCTTTCTGAGATAAAGCAAGCACGGAGGACGAGAACCGCTTTTGCCCTGCGTAGCGTTCCGGGCAGCGGGTAGAACCAGGCAGAGAATTCCCGGCTAGCAGCTTCCCTGTGGCGGGGAAGTGCAAACGTACACGTTTTCGGCCGAAAACGCGTTTCCCGGCGAAAACGCACACCACGGCTCTTTCTGAGAAAAAGCAAGCACGGAGGACGAGAACCGCTTTTGCCCTGCGTAGCGTTCCGGGCAGCGGGTAGAACCAGGCAGAGAATTCCCGGCTAGCAGCTTCCCTGTGGCGGGGAAGTGCAAACGTACACGTTTTCGGCCGAAAACGCGTTTTCCGGCGAAAACGCACACCACGGCTCTTTCTGAGAAAAAGCAAGCACGGAGGACGAGAACCGCTTTTGCCCTGCGTAGCGTTCCGGGCAGCGGGTAGAACCAGGCAGAGAATTCCCGGCTAGCAGCTTCCCTGTGGCGGGGAAGTGCAAACGTACACGTTTTCTGCCGAAAACGCGTTTTCCGGCGAAAACGCACACCACGGCTCTTTCTGAGAAAAAGCAAGCACGGAGGACGAGAACCGCTTTTGCCCTGCGTAGCGTTCCGGGCAGCGGGTAGAACCAGGCAGAGAATTCCCGGCTAGCAGCTTCCCTGTGGCGGGGAAGTGCAAACGTACACGTTTTCGGCCGAAAACGCGTTTTCCGGCGAAAACGCACACCACGGCTCTTTCTGAGAAAAAGCAAGCACGGAGGACGAGAACCGCTTTTGCCCTGCGTAGCGTTCCGGGCAGCGGGTAGAACCAGGCAGAGAATTCCCGGCTAGCAGCTTCCCTGTGGCGGGGAAGTGCAAACGTACACGTTTTCGGCCGAAAACGCGTTTTCCGGCGAAATCGCACACCACGGCTCTGTCTGAGAAAAAGCAAGCACGGAGGACGAGAACCGCTTTTGCCCTGCGTAGCGTTCCGGGCAGCGGGTAGAACCAGGCAGAGAATTCCCGGCTAGCAGCTTCCCTGTGGCGGGGAAGTGCAAACGTACACGTTTTCGGCCGAAAACGCGTTTTCCGGCGAAAACGCACACCACGGCTCTGTCTGAGAAAAAGCAAGCACGGAGGACGAGAACCGCTTTTGCCCTGCGTAGCGTTCCGGGCAGCGGGTAGAACCAGGCAGAGAATTCCCGGCTAGCAGCTTCCCTGTGGCGGGGAAGTGCAAACGTACACGTTTTCGGCCGAAAACGCGTTTTCCGGCGAAAACGCACAACACGGCTCTTTCTGAGAAAAAGCAAGCACGGAGGACGAGAACCGCTTATGCCCTGCGTAGCGTTCCGGGCAGCGGGTAGAACCAGGCAGAGAATTCCCGGCTAGCAGCTTCCCTGTGGCGGGGAAGTGCAAACGTACACGTTTTCGGCCGAAAACGCGTTTTCCAGCGAAATCGCACACCACGGCTCTTTCTGAGAAAAAGCAAGCACGGAGGACGAGAACCGCTTTTGCCCTGCGTAGCGTTCCGGGCAGCGGGTAGAACCAGGCAGAGAATTCCCGGCTAGCAGCTTCCCTGTGGCGGGGAAGTGCAAACGTACACGTTTTCGGCCGAAAACGCGTTTTCCGGCGAAAACGCACACCACGGCTCTTTCTGAGAAAAAGCAAGCACGGAGGACGAGAACCGCTTTTGCCCTGCGTAGCGTTCCGGGCAGCGGGTAGAACCAGGCAGAGAATTCCCGGCTAGCAGCTTCCCTGTGGCGGCAAAGTGCAAACGTACACGTTTTCGGCCGAAAACGCGTTTTCCGGCGAAAACGCACACCACGGCTCTGTCTGAGAAAAAGCAAGCACGGAGGACGAGAACCGCTTTTGCCCTGCGTAGCGTTCCAGGCAGCGGGTAGAACCAGGCAGAGAATTCCCGGCTAGCAGCTTCCCTGTGGCGGGCAAGTGCAAACGTACACGTTTTCGGCCGAAAACGCGTTTTCCGGCGAAAACGCACACCACGGATCTTTCTGAGAAAAAGCAAGCACGGAGGACGAGAACCGCTTTTGCCCTGCGTAGCGTTCCGGGCAGCGGGTAGAACCAGGCAGAGAATTCCCGGCTAGCAGCTTCCCTGTGGCGGGGAAGTGCAAACGTACACGTTTTCGGCCGAAAACGCGTTTTCCGGCGAAAACGCACACCACGGCTCTTTCTGAGAAAAAGCAAGCACGGAGGACGAGAACCGCTTTTGCCCTGCGTAGCGTTCCGGGCAGCGGGTAGAACCAGGCAGAGAATTCCCGGCTAGCAGCTTCCCTGTGGCGGGGAAGTGCAAACGTACACGATTTCGGCCGAAAACGCGTTTTCCGGCGAAAACGCACACCACGGCTCTTTCTGAGAAAAAGCAAGCACGGAGGACGAGAACCGCTTTTGCCCTGCGTAGCGTTCCGGGCAGCGGGTAGAACCAGGCAGAGAATTCCCGGCTAGCAGCTTCCCTGTGGCGGGGAAGTGCAAACGTACACGTTTTCGGCCGAAAACGCGTTTTCCGGCGAAAACTCACAACACCACGGCTCTGTCTGAGAAAAAGCAAGCACGGAGGACGAGAACCGCTTTTGCCCTGCGTAGCGTTCCGGGCAGCGGGTAGAACCAGGCAGAGAATTCCCGGCTAGCAGCTTCCCTGTGGCGGGGAAGTGCAAACGTACACGTTTTCGGCCGAAAACGCGTTTTCCGGCGAAAACGCACACCACGGCTCTTTCTGAGAAAAAGCAAGCACGGAGGACGAGAACCGCTTTTGCCCTGCGTAGCGTTCCGGGCAGCGGGTAGAACCAGGCAGAGAATTCCCGGCTAGCAGCTTCCCTGTGGCGGGGAAGTGCAAACGTACACGTTTTCGGCCGAAAAGGCGTTTTCCGGCGAAAACGCACACCACGGCTCTTTCTGAGAAAAAGCAAGCACGGAGGACGAGAACCGCTTTTGCCCTGCGTAGCGTTCCGGGCAGCGGGTAGAACCAGGCAGAGAATTCCCGGCTAGCAGCTTCCCTGTGGCGGGGAAGTGCAAACGTACACGTTTTCGGCCGAAAACGCGTTTTCCGGCGAAAACGCACACCACGGCTCTTTCTGAGAAAAAGCAAGCACGGAGGACGAGAACCGCTTTTGCCCTGCGTAGCGTTCCGGGCAGCGGGTAGAACCAGGCAGAGAATTCCCGGCTAGCAGCTTCCCTGTGGCGGGGAAGTGCAAACGTACACGTTTTCGGCCGAAAAGTCGTTTTCCGTCGAAAACGCACACCACGGCTCTGTCTGAGAAAAAGCAAGCACGGAGGACGAGAACCGCTTTTGCCCTGCGTAGCGTTCCGGGCAGCGGGTAGAACCAGGCAGAGAATTCCCGGCTAGCAGCTTCCCTGTGGCGGGGAAGTGCAAACGTACACGTTTTCGGCCGAAAACGCGTTTTGCAGCGAAAACGCACACCACGGCTCTTTCTGAGAAAAAGCAAGCACGGAGGACGAGAACCGCTTTTGCCCTGCGTAGCGTTCCGGGCAGCGGGTAGAACCAGGCAGAGAATTCCCGGCTAGCAGCTTCCCTGTGGCGGGGAAGTGCAAACGTACACGTTTTCGGCCGAAAACGCGTTTTCCGGCGAAAACGCACACCACGGCTCTTTCTGAGATAAAGCAAGCACGGAGGACGAGAACCGCTTTTGCCCTGCGTAGCGTTCCGGGCAGCGGGTAGAACCAGGCAGAGAATTCCCGGCTAGCAGCTTCCCTGTGGCGGGGAAGTGCAAACGTACACGTTTTCGGCCGAAAACGCATTTCCCGGCGAAAACGCACACCACGGCTCTTTCTGAGAAAAAGCAAGCACGGAGGACGAGAACCGCTTTTGCCCTGCGTAGCGTTCCGGGCAGCGGGTAGAACCAGGCAGAGAAATCCCGGCTAGCAGCTTCCCTGTGGCGGGGAAGTGCAAACGTACACGTTTTCGGCCGAAAACGCGTTTTCCGGCGAAAACGCACACCACGGCTCTTTCTGAGAAAAAGCAAGCACGGAGGACGAGAACTGCTTTTGCCCTGCGTAGCGTTCCGGGCAGCGTGTAGAACCAGGCAGAGAATTCCCGGCTAGCAGCTTCCCTGTGGCGGGGAAGTGCAAACGTACACGTTTTCGGCCGCAAACGCGTTTTCCGGCGAAAACGCACACCACGGCTCTTTCTGAGAAAAAGCAAGCACGGAGGACGAGAACCGCTTTTGCCCTGCGTAGCGTTCCGGGCAGCGGGTAGAACCAGGCAGAGAATTCCCGGGTAGCAGCTTCCCTGTGGCGGGGAAGTGCAAACGTACACGTTTTCGGCCGAAAACGCGTTTTCCGGCGAAATCGCACACCACGGCTCTTTCTGAGAAAAAGCAAGCACGAAGGACGAGAACCGCTTTTGCCCTGCGTAGCGTTCCGGGCAGCGGGTAGAACCAGGCAGAGAATTCCCGGCTAGCAGCTTCCCTGTGGCGGGGAAGTGCAAACGTACACGTTTTCGGCCGAAAACGCGTTTTCCGGCGAAAACGCACACCACGGCTCTTTCTGAGAAAAAGCAAGCACGGAGGACGAGAACCGCTTTTGCCCTGCGTAGCGTTCCGGGCAGCGGGTAGAACCAGGCAGAGAATTCCCGGCTAGCAGCTTCCCTGTGGCGGGGAAGTGCAAACGTACACGTTTTCGGCCGAAAACGCGTTTTCCGGCGAAATCGCACACCACGGCTCTGTCTGAGAAAAAGCAAGCACGGAGGACAAGAACCGCTTTTGCCCTGCGTAGCGTTCCGGGCAGCGGGTAGAACCAGGCAGAGAATTCCCGGCTAGCAGCTTCCCTGTGGCGGGGAAGTGCAAACGTACACGTTTTCGGCCGAAAACGCCTTTTCTGGCGAAAACGCACACCACGGCTCTGTCTGAGAAAAAGCAAGCACGGAGGACGAGAACCGCTTTTGCCCTGCGTAGCGTTCCGGGCAGCGGGTAGAACCAGGCAGAGAATTCCCGGCTAGCAGCTTCCCTGTGGCGGGGAAGTGCAAACGTACAAGTTTTCGGCCGAAAACGCGTTTTCCGGCGAAATCGCACACCACGGCTCTTTCTGAGATAAAGCAAGCACGGAGGACGAGAACCGCTTTTGCCCTGCGTAGCGTTCCGGGCAGCGGGTAGAACCAGGCAGAGAATTCCCGGCTAGCAGCTTCCCTGTGGCGGGGAAGTGCAAACGTACACGTTTTCGGCCGAAAACGCGTTTTCCGGCGAAAACGCACACCACGGCTCTTTCTGAGAAAAAGCAAGCACGGAGGACGAGAACCGCTTTTGCCCTGCGTAGCGTTCCGGGCAGCGGGTAGAACCAGGCAGAGAATTCCCGGCTAGCAGCTTCCCTGTGGCGGGGAAGTGCAAACGTACACGTTTTCGGCCGAAAACGCGTTTTCCGGCGAAAACGCACACCACGGCTCTTTCTGAGAAAAAGCAAGCACGGAGGACGAGAACTGCTTTTGCCCTGCGTAGCGTTCCGGGCAGCGTGTAGAACCAGGCAGAGAATTCCCGGCTAGCAGCTTCCCTGTGGCGGGGAAGTGCAAACGTACACGTTTTCGGCCGCAAACGCGTTTTCCGGCGAAAACGCACACCACGGCTCTTTCTGAGAAAAAGCAAGCACGGAGGACGAGAACCGCTTTTGCCCTGCGTAGCGTTCCGGGCAGCGGGTAGAACCAGGCAGAGAATTCCCGGCTAGCAGCTTCCCTGTGGCGGGGAAGTGCAAACGTACACGTTTTCGGCCGAAAACGCGTTTTCCGGCGAAATCGCACACCACGGCTCTTTCTGAGAAAAAGCAAGCACGAAGGACGAGAACCGCTTTTGCCCTGCGTAGCGTTCCGGGCAGCGGGTAGAACCAGGCAGAGAATTCCCGGCTAGCAGCTTCCCTGTGGCGGGGAAGGGCAAACGTACACGTTTTCGGCCGAAAACGCGTTTTCCGGCGAAAACGCACACCACGGCTCTTTCTGAGAAAAAGCAAGCACGGAGGACGAGAACCGCTTTTGCCCTGCGTAGCGTTCCGGGCAGCGGGTAGAACCAGGCAGAGAATTCCCGGCTAGCAGCTTCCCTGTGGCGGGGAAGTGCAAACGTACACGTTTTCGGCCGAAAACGCGTTTTCCGGCGAAAACGCACACCACGGATCTGTCTGAGAAAAAGCAAGCACGGAGGACGAGAACCGCTTTTGCCCTGCGTAGCGTTCCGGGCAGCGGGTAGAACCAGGCAGAGAATTCCCGGCTAGCAGCTTCCCTGTGGCGGGGAAGTGCAAACGTACACGTTTTCGGCCGAAAACGCGTTTTCCGGCGAAAACGCACAACACGGCTCTTTCTGAGAAAAAGCAAGCACGGAGGACGAGAACCGCTTTTGCCCTGCGTAGCGTTCCGGGCAGCGGGTAGAACCAGGCAGAGAATTCCCGGCTAGCAGCTTCCCTGTGGCGGGGAAGTGCAAACGTACACGTTTTCGGCCGAAAACGCGTTTTCCAGCGAAATCGCACACCACGGCTCTTTCTGAGAAAAAGCAAGCACGGAGGACGAGAACCGCTTTTGCCCTGCGTAGCGTTCCGGGCAGCGGGTAGAACCAGGCAGAGAATTCCCGGCTAGCAGCTTCCCTGTGGCGGGGAAGTGCAAACGTACACGTTTTCGGCCGAAAACGCGTTTTCCGGCGAAAACGCACACCACGGCTCTTTCTGAGAAAAAGCAAGCACGGAGGACGAGAACCGCTTTTGCCCTGCGTAGCGTTCCGGGCAGCGGGTAGAACCAGGCAGAGAATTCCCGGCTAGCAGCTTCCCTGTGGCGGGGAAGTGCAAACGTACACGTTTTCGGCCGAAAAGGCGTTTTCCGGCGAAAACGCACACCACGGCTCTTTCTGAGAAAAAGCAAGCACGGAGGACGAGAACCGCTTTTGCCCTGCGTAGCGTTCCGGGCAGCGGGTAGAACCAGGCAGAGAATTCCCGGCTAGCAGCTTCCCTGTGGCGGGGAAGTGCAAACGTACACGATTTCGGCCGAAAACGCGTTTTCCGGCGAAAACGCACACCACGGCTCTTTCTGAGAAAAAGCAAGCACGGAGGACGAGAACCGCTTTTGCCCTGCGTAGCGTTCCGGGCAGCGGGTAGAACCAGGCAGAGAATTCCCGGCTAGCAGCTTCCCTGTGGCGGGGAAGTGCAAACGTACACGTTTTCGGCCGAAAACGCGTTTTCCGGCGAAAACTCACAACACGGCTCTTTCTGAGAAAAAGCAAGCACGGAGGACGAGAACCGCTTTTGCCCTGCGTAGCGTTCCGGGCAGCGGGTAGAACCAGGCAGAGAATTCCCGGCTAGCAGCTTCCCTGTGGCGGGGAAGTGCAAACGTACACGTTTTCGGCCGAAAACGCGTTTTCCGGCGAAAACGCACACCACGGCTCTTTCTGAGAAAAAGCAAGCACGGAGGACGAGAACCGCTTTTGCCCTGCGTAGCGTTCCGGGCAGCGGGTAGAACCAGGCAGAGAATTCCCGGCTAGCAGCTTCCCTGTGGCGGGGAAGGGCAAACGTACACGTTTTCGGCCGAAAACGCGTTTTCCGGCGAAAACGCACACCACGGCTCTTTCTGAGAAAAAGCAAGCACGGAGGACGAGAACCGCTTTTGCCCTGCGTAGCGTTCCGGGCAGCGGGTAGAACCAGGCAGAGAATTCCCGGCTAGCAGCTTCCCTGTGGCGGGGAAGTGCAAACGTACACGTTTTCGGCCGAAAACGCGTTTTCCGGCGAAATCGCACACCACGGCTCTGTCTGAGAAAAAGCAAGCACGGAGGACAAGAACCGCTTTTGCCCTGCGTAGCGTTCCGGGCAGCGGGTAGAACCAGGCAGAGAATTCCCGGCTAGCAGCTTCCCTGTGGCGGGGAAGTGCAAACGTACACGTTTTCGGCCGAAAACGCGTTTTCCGGCGAAATCGCACACCACGGCTCTTTCTGAGATAAAGCAAGCACGGAGGACGAGAACCGCTTTTGCCCTGCGTAGCGTTCCGGGCAGCGGGTAGAACCAGGCAGAGAATTCCCGGCTAGCAGCTTCCCTGTGGCGGGGAAGTGCAAACGTACACGTTTTCGGCCGAAAACGCGTTTTCCGGCGAAAACGCACACCACGGCTCTTTCTGAGAAAAAGCAAGCACGGAGGACGAGAACCGCTTTTGCCCTGCGTAGCGTTCCGGGCAGCGGGTAGAACCAGGCAGAGAAATCCCGGCTAGCAGCTTCCCTGTGGCGGGGAAGTGCAAACGTACACGTTTTCGGCCGAAAACGCGTTTTCCGGCGAAAACGCACACCACGGCTCTTTCTGAGAAAAAGCAAGCACGGAGGACGAGAACTGCTTTTGCCCTGCGTAGCGTTCCGGGCAGCGTGTAGAACCAGGCAGAGAATTCCCGGCTAGCAGCTTCCCTGTGGCGGGGAAGTGCAAACGTACACGTTTTCGGCCGCAAACGCGTTTTCCGGCGAAAACGCACACCACGGCTCTTTCTGAGAAAAAGCAAGCACGGAGGACGAGAACCGCTTTTGCCCTGCGTAGCGTTCCGGGCAGCGGGTAGAACCAGGCAGAGAATTCCCGGCTAGCAGCTTCCCTGTGGCGGGGAAGTGCAAACGTACACGTTTTGGGCCGAAAACGCGTTTTCCGGCGAAATCGCACA
The DNA here is from genome assembly GCF_965140245.1 of Athene noctua. NCBI lineage: Eukaryota > Metazoa > Chordata > Aves > Strigiformes > Strigidae > Athene > Athene noctua. The sequence continues at coordinate 99,531 of NW_027437792.1, forward strand.
CCACGGCTCTTTCTGAGAAAAAGCAAGCACGAAGGACGAGAACCGCTTTTGCCCTGCGTAGCGTTCCGGGCAGCGGGTAGAACCAGGCAGAGAATTCCCGGCTAGCAGCTTCCCTGGGGCGGGGAAGTGCAAACGTACACGTTTTCGGCCGAAAACGCGTTTTCCGGCGAAAACGCACACCACGGCTCTTTCTGAGAAAAAGCAAGCACGGAGGACGAGAACCGCTTTTGCCCTGCGTAGCGTTCCGGGCAGCGGGTAGAACCAGGCAGAGAATTCCCGGCTAGCAGCTTCCCTGTGGCGGGGAAGTGCAAACGTACACGTTTTCGGCCGCAAACGCGTTTTCCGGCGAAATCGCACACCACGGCTCTGTCTGAGAAAAAGCAAGCACGGAGGACAAGAACCGCTTTTGCCCTGCGTAGCGTTCCGGGCAGCGGGTAGAACCAGGCAGAGAATTCCCGGCTAGCAGCTTCCCTGTGGCGGGGAAGTGCAAACGTACACGTTTTCGGCCGAAAACGCCTTTTCTGGCGAAAACGCACACCACGGCTCTGTCTGAGAAAAAGCAAGCACGGAGGACGAGAACCGCTTTTGCCCTGCGTAGCGTTCCGGGCAGCGGATAGAACCAGGCAGAGAATTCCCGGCTAGCAGCTTCCCTGTGGCGGGGAAGTGCAAACGTACACGTTTTCGGCCGAAAACGCGTTTTCCGGCGAAATCGCACACCACGGCTCTTTCTGAGATAAAGCAAGCACGGAGGACGAGAACCGCTTTTGCCCTGCGTAGCGTTCCGGGCAGCGGGTAGAACCAGGCAGAGAATTCCCGGCTAGCAGCTTCCCTGTGGCGGGGAAGTGCAAACGTACACGTTTTCGGCCGCAAACGCGTTTTCCGGCGAAAACGCACACCACGGCTCTTTCTGAGAAAAAGCAAGCACGGAGGACGAGAACCGCTTTTGCCCTGCGTAGCGTTCCGGGCAGCGGGTAGAACCAGGCAGAGAAATCCCGGCTAGCAGCTTCCCTGTGGCGGGGAAGTGCAAACGTACACGTTTTCGGCCGCAAACGCGTTTTCCGGCGAAAACGCACACCACGGCTCTTTCTGAGAAAAAGCAAGCACGGAGGACGAGAACTGCTTTTGCCCTGCGTAGCGTTCCGGGCAGCGGGTAGAACCAGGCAGAGAATTCCCGGCTAGCAGCTTCCCTGTGGCGGGGAAGTGCAAACGTACACGTTTTCACCGAAAACGCGTTTTCCGCCGAAAACGCACACCACGGCTCTTTCTGAGAAAAAGCAAGCACGGAGGACGAGAACCGCTTTTGCCCTGCGTAGCGTTCCGGGCAGCGGGTAGAACCAGGCAGAGAATTCCCGGCTAGCAGCTTCCCTGTGGCGGGGAAGTGCAAACGTACACGTTTTCGGCCGAAAACGCGTTTTCCGGCGAAATCGCACACCACGGCTCTGTCTGAGAAAAAGCAAGCACGGAGGACGAGAACCGCTTTTGCCCTGCGTAGCGTTCCGGGCAGCGGGTAGAACCAGGCAGAGAATTCCCGGCTAGCAGCTTCCCTGTGGCGGGGAAGTGCAAACGTACACGTTTTCGGCCGAAAACGCGTTTTCCGGCGAAAACGCACACCACGGCTCTTTCTGAGAAAAAGCAAGCACGGAGGACGAGAACCGCTTTTGCCCTGCGTAGCGTTCCGGGCAGCGGGTAGAACCAGGCAGAGAAATCCCGGCTAGCAGCTTCCCTGTGGCGGGGAAGTGCAAACGTACACGTTTTCGGCCGAAAACGCGTTTTCCGGCGAAAACGCACACCACGGCTCTTTCTGAGAAAAAGCAAGCACGGAGGACGAGAACTGCTTTTGCCCTGCGTAGCGTTCCGGGCAGCGTGTAGAACCAGGCAGAGAATTCCCGGCTAGCAGCTTCCCTGTGGCGGGGAAGTGCAAACGTACACGTTTTCGGCCGCAAATGCGTTTTCCGGCGAAAACGCACACCACGGCTCTTTCTGAGAAAAAGCAAGCACGGAGGACGAGAACCGCTTTTGCCCTGCGTAGCGTTCCGGGCAGCGGGTAGAACCAGGCAGAGAATTCCCGGCTAGCAGCTTCCCTGTGGCGGGGAAGTGCAAACGTACACGTTTTGGGCCGAAAACGCGTTTTCCGGCGAAATCGCACACCACGGCTCTTTCTGAGAAAAAGCAAGCACGAAGGACGAGAACCGCTTTTGCCCTGCGTAGCGTTCCGGGCAGCGGGTAGAACCAGGCAGAGAATTCCCGGCTAGCAGCTTCCCTGGGGCGGGGAAGTGCAAACGTACACGTTTTCTGCCGAAAACGCTTTTTCCGGCGAAAACGCACACCACGGCTCTTTCTGAGAAAAAGCAAGCACGGAGGACGAGAACCGCTTTTGCCCTGCGTAGCGTTCCGGGCAGCGGGTAGAACCAGGCAGAGAATTCCCGGCTAGCAGCTTCCCTGTGGCGGGGAAGTGCAAACGTACACGTTTTCGGCCGCAAACGCGTTTTCCGGCGAAATCGCACACCACGGCTCTGTCTGAGAAAAAGCAAGCACGGAGGACAAGAACCGCTTTTGCCCTGCGTAGCGTTCCGGGCAGCGGGTAGAACCAGGCAGAGAATTCCCGGCTAGCAGCTTCCCTGTGGCGGGGAAGTGCAAACGTACACGTTTTCGGCCGAAAACGCCTTTTCTGGCGAAAACGCACACCACGGCTCTGTCTGAGAAAAAGCAAGCACGGAGGACGAGAACCGCTTTTGCCCTGCGTAGCGTTCCGGGCAGCGGATAGAACCAGGCAGAGAATTCCCGGCTAGCAGCTTCCCTGTGGCGGGGAAGTGCAAACGTACACGTTTTCGGCCGAAAACGCGTTTTCCGGCGAAATCGCACACCACGGCTCTTTCTGAGAAAAAGCAAGCACGGAGGACGAGAACCGCTTTTGCCCTGCGTAGCGTTCCGGGCAGCGGGTAGAACCAGGCAGAGAATTCCCGGCTAGCAGCTTCCCTGTGGCGGGGAAGTGCAAACGTACACGTTTTCGGCCGCAAACGCGTTTTCCGGCGAAAACGCACACCACGGCTCTTTCTGAGAAAAAGCAAGCACGGAGGACGAGAACCGCTTTTGCCCTGCGTAGCGTTCCGGGCAGCGGGTAGAACCAGGCAGAGAATTCCCGGCTAGCAGCTTCCCTGTGGCGGGGAAGTGCAAACGTACACGTTTTCGGCCGAAAACGCGTTTTCCGGCGAAAACGCACACCACGGCTCTTTCTGAGAAAAAGCAAGCACGGAGGACGAGAACTGCTTTTGCCCTGCGTAGCGTTCCGGGCAGCGTGTAGAACCAGGCAGAGAATTCCCGGCTAGCAGCTTCCCTGTGGCGGGGAAGTGCAAACGTACACGTTTTCACCGAAAACGCGTTTTCCGCCGAAAACGCACACCACGGCTCTTTCTGAGAAAAAGCAAGCACGGAGGACGAGAACCGCTTTTGCCCTGCGTAGCGTTCCGGGCAGCGGGTAGAACCAGGCAGAGAATTCCCGGCTAGCAGCTTCCCTGTGGCGGGGAAGTGCAAACGTACACGTTTTCGGCCGAAAACGCGTTTTCCGGCGAAATCGCACACCACGGCTCTGTCTGAGAAAAAGCAAGCACGGAGGACGAGAACCGCTTTTGCCCTGCGTAGCGTTCCGGGCAGCGGGTAGAACCAGGCAGAGAATTCCCGGCTAGCAGCTTCCCTGTGGCGGGGAAGTGCAAACGTACACGTTTTCGGCCGAAAACGCGTTTTCCGCCGAAAACGCACACCACGGCTCTTTCTGAGATAAAGCAAGCACGGAGGACGAGAACCGCTTTTGCCCTGCGTAGCGTTCCGGGCAGCGGGTAGAACCAGGCAGAGAATTCCCGGCTAGCAGCTTCCCTGTGGCGGGGAAGTGCAAACGTACACGTTTTCGGCCGAAAACGCGTTTTACGGCGAAAACGCACACCACGGCTCTTTCTGAGAAAAAGCAAGCACGGAGGACGAGAACCGCTTTTGCCCTGCGTAGCGTTCCGGGCAGCGGGTAGAACCAGGCAGAGAATTCCCGGCTAGCAGCTTCCCTGTGGCGGGGAAGGGCAAACGTACACGTTTTCGGCCGAAAACGCGTTTTCCGGCGAAAACGCACACCACGGCTCTTTCTGAGAAAAAGCAAGCACGGAGGACGAGAACCGCTTTTGCCCTGCGTAGCGTTCCGGGCAGCGGGTAGAACCAGGCAGAGAATTCCCGGCTAGCAGCTTCCCTGTGGCGGGGAAGTGCAAACGTACACGTTTTCGGCCGAAAACGCGTTTTCCGGCGAAATCGCACACCACGGCTCTGTCTGAGAAAAAGCAAGCACGGAGGACAAGAACCGCTTTTGCCCTGCGTAGCGTTCCGGGCAGCGGGTAGAACCAGGCAGAGAATTCCCGGCTAGCAGCTTCCCTGTGGCGGGGAAGTGCAAACGTACACGTTTTCGGCCGAAAACGCGTTTTCCGGCGAAATCGCACACCACGGCTCTTTCTGAGATAAAGCAAGCACGGAGGACGAGAACCGCTTTTGCCCTGCGTAGCGTTCCGGGCAGCGGGTAGAACCAGGCAGAGAATTCCCGGCTAGCAGCTTCCCTGTGGCGGGGAAGTGCAAACGTACACGTTTTCGGCCGAAAACGCGTTTTCCGGCGAAAACGCACACCACGGCTCTTTCTGAGAAAAAGCAAGCACGGAGGACGAGAACCGCTTTTGCCCTGCGTAGCGTTCCGGGCAGCGGGTAGAACCAGGCAGAGAAATCCCGGCTAGCAGCTTCCCTGTGGCGGGGAAGTGCAAACGTACACGTTTTCGGCCGAAAACGCGTTTTCCGGCGAAAACGCACACCACGGCTCTTTCTGAGAAAAAGCAAGCACGGAGGACGAGAACTGCTTTTGCCCTGCGTAGCGTTCCGGGCAGCGTGTAGAACCAGGCAGAGAATTCCCGGCTAGCAGCTTCCCTGTGGCGGGGAAGTGCAAACGTACACGTTTTCGGCCGCAAACGCGTTTTCCGGCGAAAACGCACACCACGGCTCTTTCTGAGAAAAAGCAAGCACGGAGGACGAGAACCGCTTTTGCCCTGCGTAGCGTTCCGGGCAGCGGGTAGAACCAGGCAGAGAATTCCCGGCTAGCAGCTTCCCTGTGGCGGGGAAGTGCAAACGTACACGTTTTCGGCCGAAAACGCGTTTTCCGGCGAAATCGCACACCACGGCTCTTTCTGAGAAAAAGCAAGCACGAAGGACGAGAACCGCTTTTGCCCTGCGTAGCGTTCCGGGCAGCGGGTAGAACCAGGCAGAGAATTCCCGGCTAGCAGCTTCCCTGGGGCGGGGAAGTGCAAACGTACACGTTTTCGGCCGAAAACGCGTTTTCCGGCGAAAACGCACACCACGGCTCTTTCTGAGAAAAAGCAAGCACGGAGGACGAGAACCGCTTTTGCCCTGCGTAGCGTTCCGGGCAGCGGGTAGAACCAGGCAGAGAATTCCCGGCTAGCAGCTTCCCTGTGGCGGGGAAGTGCAAACGTACACGTTTTCGGCCGCAAACGCGTTTTCCGGCGAAATCGCACACCACGGCTCTTTCTGAGAAAAAGCAAGCACGGAGGACGAGAACCGCTTTTGCCCTGCGTAGCGTTCCGGGCAGCGGGTAGAACCAGGCAGAGAATTCCCGGCTAGCAGCTTCCCTGTGGCGGGGAAGTGCAAACGTACAAGTTTTCGGCCGAAAACGCCTTTTCTGGCGAAAACGCACACCACGGCTCTGTCTGAGAAAAAGCAAGCACGGAGGACGAGAACCGCTTTTGCCCTGCGTAGCGTTCCGGGCAGCGGATAGAACCAGGCAGAGAATTCCCGGCTAGCAGCTTCCCTGTGGCGGGGAAGTGCAAACGTACACGTTTTCGGCCGAAAACGCGTTTTCCGGCGAAATCGCACACCACGGCTCTTTCTGAGATAAAGCAAGCACGGAGGACGAGAACCGCTTTTGCCCTGCGTAGCGTTCCGGGCAGCGGGTAGAACCAGGCAGAGAATTCCCGGCTAGCAGCTTCCCTGTGGCGGGGAAGTGCAAACGTACACGTTTTCGGCCGCAAACGCGTTTTCCGGCGAAAACGCACACCACGGCTCTTTCTGAGAAAAAGCAAGCACGGAGGACGAGAACCGCTTTTGCCCTGCGTAGCGTTCCGGGCAGCGGGTAGAACCAGGCAGAGAAATCCCGGCTAGCAGCTTCCCTGTGGCGGGGAAGTGCAAACGTACACGTTTTCGGCCGAAAACGCGTTTTCCGGCGAAAACGCACACCACGGCTCTTTCTGAGAAAAAGCAAGCACGGAGGACGAGAACTGCTTTTGCCCTGCGTAGCGTTCCGGGCAGCGTGTAGAACCAGGCAGAGAATTCCCGGCTAGCAGCTTCCCTGTGGCGGGGAAGTGCAAACGTACACGTTTTCACCGAAAACGCGTTTTCCGCCGAAAACGCACACCACGGCTCTTTCTGAGAAAAAGCAAGCACGGAGGACGAGAACCGCTTTTGCCCTGCGTAGCGTTCCGGGCAGCGGGTAGAACCAGGCAGAGAATTCCCGGCTAGCAGCTTCCCTGTGGCGGGGAAGTGCAAACGTACACGTTTTCGGCCGAAAACGCGTTTTCCGGCGAAATCGCACACCACGGCTCTGTCTGAGAAAAAGCAAGCACGGAGGACGAGAACCGATTTTGCCCTGCGTAGCGTTCCGGGCAGCGGGTAGAACCAGGCAGAGAATTCCCGGCTAGCAGCTTCCCTGTGGCGGGGAAGTGCAAACGTACACGTTTTCGGCCGAAAACGCGTTTTCCGCCGAAAACGCACACCACGGCTCTTTCTGAGATAAAGCAAGCACGGAGGACGAGAACCGCTTTTGCCCTGCGTAGCGTTCCGGGCAGCGGGTAGAACCAGGCAGAGAATTCCCGGCTAGCAGCTTCCCTGTGGCGGGGAAGTGCAAACGTACACGTTTTCGGCCGAAAACGCGTTTTCCGGCGAAATCGCACACCACGGCTCTGTCTGAGAAAAAGCAAGCACGGAGGACAAGAACCGCTTTTGCCCTGCGTAGCGTTCCGGGCAGCGGGTAGAACCAGGCAGAGAATTCCCGGCTAGCAGCTTCCCTGTGGCGGGGAAGTGCAAACGTACACGTTTTCGGCCGAAAACGCGTTTTCCGGCGAAATCGCACACCACGGCTCTTTCTGAGATAAAGCAAGCACGGAGGACGAGAACCGCTTTTGCCCTGCGTAGCGTTCCGGGCAGCGGGTAGAACCAGGCAGAGAATTCCCGGCTAGCAGCTTCCCTGTGGCGGGGAAGTGCAAACGTACACGTTTTCGGCCGAAAACGTGTTTTCCGGCGAAAACGCACACCACGGCTCTTTCTGAGAAAAAGCAAGCACGGAGGACGAGAACCGCTTTTGCCCTGCGTAGCGTTCCGGGCAGCGGGTAGAACCAGGCAGAGAAATCCCGGCTAGCAGCTTCCCTGTGGCGGGGAAGTGCAAACGTACACGTTTTCGGCCGAAAACGCGTTTTCCGGCGAAAACGCACACCACGGCTCTTTCTGAGAAAAAGCAAGCACGGAGGACGAGAACTGCTTTTGCCCTGCGTAGCGTTCCGGGCAGCGTGTAGAACCAGGCAGAGAATTCCCGGCTAGCAGCTTCCCTGTGGCGGGGAAGTGCAAACGTACACGTTTTCGGCCGCAAACGCGTTTTCCGGCGAAAACGCACACCACGGCTCTTTCTGAGAAAAAGCAAGCACGGAGGACGAGAACCGCTTTTGCCCTGCGTAGCGTTCCGGGCAGCGGGTAGAACCAGGCAGAGAATTCCCGGCTAGCAGCTTCCCTGTGGCGGGGAAGTGCAAACGTACACGTTTTGGGCCGAAAACGCGTTTTCCGGCGAAATCGCACACCACGGCTCTTTCTGAGAAAAAGCAAGCACGAAGGACGAGAACCGCTTTTGCCCTGCGTAGCGTTCCGGGCAGCGGGTAGAACCAGGCAGAGAATTCCCGGCTAGCAGCTTCCCTGGGGCGGGGAAGTGCAAACGTACACGTTTTCGGCCGAAAACGCGTTTTCCGGCGAAAACGCACACCACGGCTCTTTCTGAGAAAAAGCAAGCACGGAGGACGAGAACCGCTTTTGCCCTGCGTAGCGTTCCGGGCAGCGGGTAGAACCAGGCAGAGAATTCCCGGCTAGCAGCTTCCCTGTGGCGGGGAAGTGCAAACGTACACGTTTTCGGCCGCAAACGCGTTTTCCGGCGAAATCGCACACCACGGCTCTGTCTGAGAAAAAGCAAGCACGGAGGACGAGAACCGCTTTTGCCCTGCGTAGCGTTCCGGGCAGCGGGTAGAACCAGGCAGAGAATTCCCGGCTAGCAGCTTCCCTGTGGCGGGGAAGTGCAAACGTACACGTTTTCGGCCGAAAACGCCTTTTCTGGCGAAAACGCACACCACGGCTCTGTCTGAGAAAAAGCAAGCACGGAGGACGAGAACCGCTTTTGCCCTGCGTAGCGTTCCGGGCAGCGGATAGAACCAGGCAGAGAATTCCCGGCTAGCAGCTTCCCTGTGGCGGGGAAGTGCAAACGTACACGTTTTCGGCCGAAAACGCGTTTTCCGGCGAAATCGCACACCACGGCTCTTTCTGAGATAAAGCAAGCACGGAGGACGAGAACCGCTTTTGCCCTGCGTAGCGTTCCGGGCAGCGGGTAGAACCAGGCAGAGAATTCCCGGCTAGCAGCTTCCCTGTGGCGGGGAAGTGCAAACGTACACGTTTTCGGCCGCAAACGCGTTTTCCGGCGAAAACGCACACCACGGCTCTTTCTGAGAAAAAGCAAGCACGGAGGACGAGAACCGCTTTTGCCCTGCGTAGCGTTCCGGGCAGCGGGTAGAACCAGGCAGAGAAATCCCGGCTAGCAGCTTCCCTGTGGCGGGGAAGTGCAAACGTACACGTTTTCGGCCGAAAACGCGTTTTCCGGCGAAAACGCACACCACGGCTCTTTCTGAGAAAAAGCAAGCACGGAGGACGAGAACTGCTTTTGCCCTGCGTAGCGTTCCGGGCAGCGTGTAGAACCAGGCAGAGAATTCCCGGCTAGCAGCTTCCCTGTGGCGGGGAAGTGCAAACGTACACGTTTTCACCGAAAACGCGTTTTCCGCCGAAAACGCACACCACGGCTCTTTCTGAGAAAAAGCAAGCACGGAGGACGAGAACCGCTTTTGCCCTGCGTAGCGTTCCGGGCAGCGGGTAGAACCAGGCAGAGAATTCCCGGCTAGCAGCTTCCCTGTGGCGGGGAAGTGCAAACGTACACGTTTTCGGCCGAAAACGCGTTTTCCGGCGAAATCGCACACCACGGCTCTGTCTGAGAAAAAGCAAGCACGGAGGACGAGAACCGCTTTTGCCCTGCGTAGCGTTCCGGGCAGCGGGTAGAACCAGGCAGAGAATTCCCGGCTAGCAGCTTCCCTGTGGCGGGGAAGTGCAAACGTACACGTTTTCGGCCGAAAACGCGTTTTCCGCCGAAAACGCACACCACGGCTCTTTCTGAGATAAAGCAAGCACGGAGGACGAGAACCGCTTTTGCCCTGCGTAGCGTTCCGGGCAGCGGGTAGAACCAGGCAGAGAATTCCCGGCTAGCAGCTTCCCTGTGGCGGGGAAGTGCAAACGTACACGTTTTCGGCCGAAAACGCGTTTTCCGGCGAAATCGCACACCACGGCTCTGTCTGAGAAAAAGCAAGCACGGAGGACAAGAACCGCTTTTGCCCTGCGTAGCGTTCCGGGCAGCGGGTAGAACCAGGCAGAGAATTCCCGGCTAGCAGCTTCCCTGTGGCGGGGAAGTGCAAACGTACACGTTTTCGGCCGAAAACGCGTTTTCCGGCGAAATCGCACACCACGGCTCTTTCTGAGATAAAGCAAGCACGGAGGACGAGAACCGCTTTTGCCCTGCGTAGCGTTCCGGGCAGCGGGTAGAACCAGGCAGAGAATTCCCGGCTAGCAGCTTCCCTGTGGCGGGGAAGTGCAAACGTACACGTTTTCGGCCGAAAACGCGTTTTCCGGCGAAAACGCACACCACGGCTCTTTCTGAGAAAAAGCAAGCACGGAGGACGAGAACCGCTTTTGCCCTGCGTAGCGTTCCGGGCAGCGGGTAGAACCAGGCAGAGAAATCCCGGCTAGCAGCTTCCCTGTGGCGGGGAAGTGCAAACGTACACGTTTTCACCGAAAACGCGTTTTCCGGCGAAAACGCACACCACGGCTCTTTCTGAGAAAAAGCAAGCACGGAGGACGAGAACTGCTTTTGCCCTGCGTAGCGTTCCGGGCAGCGTGTAGAACCAGGCAGAGAATTCCCGGCTAGCAGCTTCCCTGTGGCGGGGAAGTGCAAACGTACACGTTTTCGGCCGCAAACGCGTTTTCCGGCGAAAACGCACACCACGGCTCTTTCTGAGAAAAAGCAAGCACGGAGGACGAGAACCGCTTTTGCCCTGCGTAGCGTTCCGGGCAGCGGGTAGAACCAGGCAGAGAATTCCCGGCTAGCAGCTTCCCTGTGGCGGGGAAGTGCAAACGTACACGTTTTGGGCCGAAAACGCGTTTTCCGGCGAAATCGCACACCACGGCTCTTTCTGAGAAAAAGCAAGCACGAAGGACGAGAACCGCTTTTGCCCTGCGTAGCGTTCCGGGCAGCGGGTAGAACCAGGCAGAGAATTCCCGGCTAGCAGCTTCCCTGGGGCGGGGAAGTGCAAACGTACACGTTTTCGGCCGAAAACGCGTTTTCCGGCGAAAACGCACACCACGGCTCTTTCTGAGAAAAAGCAAGCACGGAGGACGAGAACCGCTTTTGCCCTGCGTAGCGTTCCGGGCAGCGGGTAGAACCAGGCAGAGAATTCCCGGCTAGCAGCTTCCCTGTGGCGGGGAAGTGCAAACGTACACGTTTTCGGCCGCAAACGCGTTTTCCGGCGAAATCGCACACCACGGCTCTGTCTGAGAAAAAGCAAGCACGGAGGACGAGAACCGCTTTTGCCCTGCGTAGCGTTCCGGGCAGCGGGTAGAACCAGGCAGAGAATTCCCGGCTAGCAGCTTCCCTGTGGCGGGGAAGTGCAAACGTACACGTTTTCGGCCGAAAACGCCTTTTCTGGCGAAAACGCACACCACGGCTCTGTCTGAGAAAAAGCAAGCACGGAGGACGAGAACCGCTTTTGCCCTGCGTAGCGTTCCGGGCAGCGGATAGAACCAGGCAGAGAATTCCCGGCTAGCAGCTTCCCTGTGGCGGGGAAGTGCAAACGTACACGTTTTCGGCCGAAAACGCGTTTTCCGGCGAAATCGCACACCACGGCTCTTTCTGAGATAAAGCAAGCACGGAGGACGAGAACCGCTTTTGCCCTGCGTAGCGTTCCGGGCAGCGGGTAGAACCAGGCAGAGAATTCCCGGCTAGCAGCTTCCCTGTGGCGGGGAAGTGCAAACGTACACGTTTTCGGCCGCAAACGAGTTTTCCGGCGAAAACGCACACCACGGCTCTTTCTGAGAAAAAGCAAGCACGGAGGACGAGAACCGCTTTTGCCCTGCGTAGCGTTCCGGGCAGCGGGTAGAACCAGGCAGAGAAATCCCGGCTAGCAGCTTCCCTGTGGCGGGGAAGTGCAAACGTACACGTTTTCGGCCGAAAACGCGTTTTCCGGCGAAAACGCACACCACGGCTCTTTCTGAGAAAAAGCAAGCACGGAGGACGAGAACTGCTTTTGCCCTGCGTAGCGTTCGGGCAGCGTGTAGAACCAGGCAGAGAATTCCCGGCTAGCAGCTTCCCTGTGGCGGGGAAGTGCAAACGTACACGTTTTCACCGAAAACGCGTTTTCCGCCGAAAACGCACACCACGGCTCTTTCTGAGAAAAAGCAAGCACGGAGGACGAGAACCGCTTTTGCCCTGCGTAGCGTTCCGGGCAGCGGGTAGAACCAGGCAGAGAATTCCCGGCTAGCAGCTTCCCTGTGGCGGGGAAGTGCAAACGTACACGTTTTCGGCCGAAAACGCGTTTTCCGGCGAAATCGCACACCACGGCTCTGTCTGAGAAAAAGCAAGCACGGAGGACGAGAACCGCTTTTGCCCTGCGTAGCGTTCCGGGCAGCGGGTAGAACCAGGCAGAGAATTCCCGGCTAGCAGCTTCCCTGTGGCGGGGAAGTGCAAACGTACACGTTTTCGGCCGAAAACGCCTTTTCTGGCGAAAACGCACACCACGGCTCTGTCTGAGAAAAAGCAAGCACGGAGGACGAGAACCGCTTTTGCCCTGCGTAGCGTTCCGGGCAGCGGATAGAACCAGGCAGAGAATTCCCGGCTAGCAGCTTCCCTGTGGCGGGGAAGTGCAAACGTACACGTTTTCGGCCGAAAACGCGTTTTCCGGCGAAATCGCACACCACGGCTCTTTCTGAGATAAAGCAAGCACGGAGGACGAGAACCGCTTTTGCCCTGCGTAGCGTTCCGGGCAGCGGGTAGAACCAGGCAGAGAATTCCCGGCTAGCAGCTTCCCTGTGGCGGGGAAGTGCAAACGTACACGTTTTCGGCCGCAAACGCGTTTTCCGGCGAAAACGCACACCACGGCTCTTTCTGAGAAAAAGCAAGCACGGAGGACGAGAACCGCTTTTGCCCTGCGTAGCGTTCCGGGCAGCGGGTAGAACCAGGCAGAGAAATCCCGGCTAGCAGCTTCCCTGTGGCGGGGAAGTGCAAACGTACACGTTTTCGGCCGAAAACGCGTTTTCCGGCGAAAACGCACACCACGGCTCTTTCTGAGAAAAAGCAAGCACGGAGGACGAGAACTGCTTTTGCCCTGCGTAGCGTTCCGGGCAGCGTGTAGAACCAGGCAGAGAATTCCCGGCTAGCAGCTTCCCTGTGGCGGGGAAGTGCAAACGTACACGTTTTCACCGAAAACGCGTTTTCCGGCGAAAACGCACACCACGGCTCTTTCTGAGAAAAAGCAAGCACGGAGGACGAGAACCGCTTTTGCCCTGCGTAGCGTTCCGGGCAGCGGGTAGAACCAGGCAGAGAATTCCCGGCTAGCAGCTTCCCTGTGGCGGGGAAGTGCAAACGTACACGTTTTCGGCCGAAAACGCGTTTTCCGGCGAAATCGCACACCACGGCTCTGTCTGAGAAAAAGCAAGCACGGAGGACGAGAACCGCTTTTGCCCTGCGTAGCGTTCCGGGCAGCGGGTAGAACCAGGCAGAGAATTCCCGGCTAGCAGCTTCCCTGTGGCGGGGAAGTGCAAACGTACACGTTTTCGGCCGAAAACGCGTTTTCCGCCGAAAACGCACACCACGGCTCTTTCTGAGAAAAAGCAAGCACGGAGGACGAGAACCGCTTTTGCCCTGCGTAGCGTTCCGGGCAGCGGGTAGAACCAGGCAGAGAATTCCCGGCTAGCAGCTTCCCTGGGGCGGGGAAGTGCAAACGTACACGTTTTCGGCCGAAAACGCGTTTTCCGGCGAAAACGCACACCACGGCTCTTTCTGAGAAAAAGCAAGCACGGAGGACGAGAACCGCTTTTGCCCTGCGTAGCGTTCCGGGCAGCGGGTAGAACCAGGCAGAGAATTCCCGGCTAGCAGCTTCCCTGTGGCGGGGAAGTGCAAACGTACACGATTTCGGCCGAAAACGCGTGTTCCGGCGAAAACGCACACCACGGCTCTTTCTGAGAAAAAGCAAGCACGGAGGACGAGAACCGTTTTTGCCCTGCGTAGCGTTCCGGGCAGCGGGTAGAACCAGGCAGAGAATTCCCGGCTAGCAGCTTCCCTGTGGCGGGGAAGTGCAAACGTACACGTTTTCGGCCGAAAACGCGTTTTCCGCCGAAAACGCACACCACGGCTCTTTCTGAGAAAAAGCAAGCACGGAGGACGAGAACCGCTTTTGCCCTGCGTAGCGTTCCGGGCAGCGGGTAGAACCAGGCAGAGAATTCCCGGCTAGCAGCTTCCTTGTGGCGGGGAAGTGCAAACGTACACGTTTTCGGCCGAAAACGCGTTTTCCGGCGAAAACGCACACCACGGCTCTTTCTGAGAAAAAGCAAGCACGGAGGACGAGAACCGCTTTTGCCCTGCGTAGCGTTCCGGGCAGCGGGTAGAACCAGGCAGAGAATTCCCGGCTAGCAGCTTCCCTGTGGCTGGGAAGTGCAAACGTACACGTTTTCGGCCGAAAACGCGTTTTCCGGCGAAAACGCACACCACGGCTCTTTCTGAGAAAAAGCAAGCACGGAGGACGAGAACCGCTTTTGCCCTGCGTAGCGTTCCGGGCAGCGGGTAGAACCAGGCAGAGAATTCCCGGCTAGCAGCTTCCCTGTGGCGGGGAAGTGCAAACGTACACGTTTTCGGCCGAAAACGCGTTTTCCGGCGAAAACGCACACCACGGCTCTGTCTGAGAAAAAGCAAGCACGGAGGACGAGAACCGCTTTTGCCCTGCGTAGCGTTCCGGGCAGCGGGTAGAACCAGGCAGAGAATTCCCGGCTAGCAGCTTCCCTGTGGCGGGGAAGTGCAAACGTACACGTTTTCGGCCGAAAACGCGTTTTCCGGCGAAAACGCACACCACGGCTCTGTCTGAGAAAAAGCAAGCACGGAGGACGAGAACCGCTTTTGCCCTGCGTAGCGTTCCGGGCAGCGGGTAGAACCAGGCAGAGAATTCCCGGCTAGCAGCTTCCCTGTGGCGGGGAAGTGCAAACGTACACGTTTTCGGCCGAAAACGCGTTTTCCGGCGAAAACGCACACCACGGCTCTTTCTGAGAAAAAGCAAGCACGGAGGACGAGAACCGCTTTTGCCCTGCGTAGCGTTCCGGGCAGCGGGTAGAACCAGGCAGAGAATTCCCGGCTAGCAGCTTCCCTGTGGCGGGGAAGTGCAAACGTACACGTTTTCGGCCGAAAACGCGTTTTCCGGCGAAAACGCACACCACGGCTCTTTCTGAGAAAAAGCAAGCACGGAGGACGAGAACCGCTTTTGCCCTGCGTAGCGTTCCGGGCAGCGGGTAGAACCAGGCAGAGAATTCCCGGCTAGCAGCTTCCCTGTGGCGGGGAAGTGCAAACGTACACGTTTTCGGCCGAAAACGCGTTTTCCGGCGAAAACGCACACCACGGCTCTGTCTGAGAAAAAGCAAGCACGGGTACGAGAACCGCTTTTGCCCTGCGTAGCGTTCCGGGCAGCGGGTAGAACCAGGCAGAGAATTCCCGGCTAGCAGCTTCCCTGTGGCGGGGAAGTGCAAACGTACACGATTTCGGCCGAAAAGGCGTTTTCCGGCGAAAACGCACACCACGGCTCTTTCTGAGAAAAAGCAAGCACGGAGGACGAGAACCGCTTTTGCCCTGCGTAGCGTTCCGGGCAGCGGGTAGAACCAGGCAGAGAATTCCCGGCTAGCAGCTTCCCTGTGGCGGGGAAGTGCAAACGTACACGTTTTCGGCCGAAAACGCGTTTTCCGGCGAAAACGCACACCACGGCTCTTTCTGAGAAAAAGCAAGCACGGAGGACGAGAACCGCTTTTGCCCTGCGTAGCGTTCCGGGCAGCGGGTAGAACCAGGCAGAGAATTCCCGGCTAGCAGCTTCCCTGTGGCGGGGAAGTGCAAACGTACACGTTTTCGGCCGAAAACGCGTTTTCCGGCGAAAACGCACACCACGGCTCTTTCTGAGAAAAAGCAAGCACGGAGGACGAGAACCGCTTTTGCCCTGCGTAGCGTTCCGGGCAGCGGGTAGAACCAGGCAGAGAATTCCCGGCTAGCAGCTTCCCTGTGGCGGGGAAGTGCAAACGTACACGTTTTCGGTCGAAAACGCGTTTTCCGGCGAAATCGCACACCACGGCTCTGTCTGAGAAAAAGCAAGCACGGAGGACGAGAACCGCTTTTGCCCTGCGTAGCGTTCCGGGCAGCGGGTAGAACCAGGCAGAGAATTCCCGGCTAGCAGCTTCCCTGTGGCGGGGAAGTGCAAACGTACACGTTTTCGGCCGAAAACGCGTTTTCCGGCGAAAACGCACACCACGGCTCTTTCTGAGAAAAAGCAAGCACGGAGGACGAGAACCGCTTTTGCCCTGCGTAGCGTTCCGGGCAGCGGGTAGAACCAGGCAGAGAATTCCCGGCTAGCAGCTTCCCTGTGGCGGGGAAGTGCAAACGTACACGTTTTCGGCCGAAAACGCGTTTTCCGGCGAAAACGCACAACACGGCTCTTTCTGAGAAAAAGCAAGCACGGAGGACGAGAACCGCTTTTGCCCTGCGTAGCGTTCCGGGCAGCGGGTAGAACCAGGCAGAGAATTCCCGGCTAGCAGCTTCCCTGTGGCGGGGAAGTGCAAACGTACACGTTTTCGGCCGAAAACGCGTTTTCCGGCGAAATCGCACACCACGGCTCTGTCTGAGAAAAAGCAAGCACGGAGGACGAGAACCGCTTTTGCCCTGCGTAGCGTTCCGGGCAGCGGGTAGAACCAGGCAGAGAATTCCCGGCTAGCAGCTTCCCTGTGGCGGGGAAGTGCAAACGTACACGTTTTCGGCCGAAAACGCGTTTTCCGGCGAAAACGCACACCACGGCTCTGTCTGAGAAAAAGCAAGCACGGAGGACGAGAACCGCTTTTGCCCTGCGTAGCGTTCCGGGCAGCGGGTAGAACCAGGCAGAGAATTCCCGGCTAGCAGCTTCCCTGTGGCGGGGAAGTGCAAACGTACACGTTTTCGGCCGAAAACGCGTTTTCCGGCGAAAAAGCACACCACGGCTCTGTCTGAGAAAAAGCAAGCACGGAGGACGAGAACCGCTTTTGCCCTGCGTAGCGTTCCGGGCAGCGGGTAGAACCAGGCAGAGAATTCCCGGCTAGCAGCTTCCCTGTGGCGGGGAAGTGCAAACGTACACGTTTTCGGCCGAAAACGCGTTTTCCGGCGAAAACGCACACCACGGCTCTGTCTGAGAAAAAGCAAGCACGGAGGACGAGAACCGCTTTTGCCCTGCGTAGCGTTCCGGGCAGCGGGTAGAACCAGGCAGAGAATTCCCGGCTAGCAGCTTCCCTGTGGCGGGGAAGTGCAAACGTACACGTTTTCGGCCGAAAACGCGTTTTCCGGCGAAAACGCACACCACGGCTCTGTCTGAGAAAAAGCAAGCACGGAGGACGAGAACCGCTTTTGCCCTGCGTAGCGTTCCGGGCAGCGGGTAGAACCAGGCAGAGAATTCCCGGCTAGCAGCTTCCCTGTGGCGGGGAAGTGCAAACGTACACGTTTTCGGCCGAAAACGCCTTTTCTGGCGAAAACGCACACCACGGCTCTGTCTGAGAAAAAGCAAGCACGGAGGACGAGAACCGCTTTTGCCCTGCGTAGCGTTCCGGGCAGCGGATAGAACCAGGCAGAGAATTCCCGGCTAGCAGCTTCCCTGTGGCGGGGAAGTGCAAACGTACACGTTTTCGGCCGAAAACGCGTTTTCCGGCGAAATCGCACACCACGGCTCTTTCTGAGATAAAGCAAGCACGGAGGACGAGAACCGCTTTTGCCCTGCGTAGCGTTCCGGGCAGCGGGTAGAACCAGGCAGAGAATTCCCGGCTAGCAGCTTCCCTGTGGCGGGGAAGTGCAAACGTACACGTTTTCGGCCGCAAACGAGTTTTCCGGCGAAAACGCACACCACGGCTCTTTCTGAGAAAAAGCAAGCACGGAGGACGAGAACCGCTTTTGCCCTGCGTAGCGTTCCGGGCAGCGGGTAGAACCAGGCAGAGAAATCCCGGCTAGCAGCTTCCCTGTGGCGGGGAAGTGCAAACGTACACGTTTTCGGCCGAAAACGCGTTTTCCGGCGAAAACGCACACCACGGCTCTTTCTGAGAAAAAGCAAGCACGGAGGACGAGAACTGCTTTTGCCCTGCGTAGCGTTCCGGGCAGCGTGTAGAACCAGGCAGAGAATTCCCGGCTAGCAGCTTCCCTGTGGCGGGGAAGTGCAAACGTACACGTTTTCACCGAAAACGCGTTTTCCGCCGAAAACGCACACCACGGCTCTTTCTGAGAAAAAGCAAGCACGGAGGACGAGAACCGCTTTTGCCCTGCGTAGCGTTCCGGGCAGCGGGTAGAACCAGGCAGAGAATTCCCGGCTAGCAGCTTCCCTGTGGCGGGGAAGTGCAAACGTACACGTTTTCGGCCGAAAACGCGTTTTCCGGCGAAATCGCACACCACGGCTCTGTCTGAGAAAAAGCAAGCACGGAGGACGAGAACCGCTTTTGCCCTGCGTAGCGTTCCGGGCAGCGGGTAGAACCAGGCAGAGAATTCCCGGCTAGCAGCTTCCCTGTGGCGGGGAAGTGCAAACGTACACGTTTTCGGCCGAAAACGCCTTTTCTGGCGAAAACGCACACCACGGCTCTGTCTGAGAAAAAGCAAGCACGGAGGACGAGAACCGCTTTTGCCCTGCGTAGCGTTCCGGGCAGCGGATAGAACCAGGCAGAGAATTCCCGGCTAGCAGCTTCCCTGTGGCGGGGAAGTGCAAACGTACACGTTTTCGGCCGAAAACGCGTTTTCCGGCGAAATCGCACACCACGGCTCTTTCTGAGATAAAGCAAGCACGGAGGACGAGAACCGCTTTTGCCCTGCGTAGCGTTCCGGGCAGCGGGTAGAACCAGGCAGAGAATTCCCGGCTAGCAGCTTCCCTGTGGCGGGGAAGTGCAAACGTACACGTTTTCGGCCGCAAACGCGTTTTCCGGCGAAAACGCACACCACGGCTCTTTCTGAGAAAAAGCAAGCACGGAGGACGAGAACCGCTTTTGCCCTGCGTAGCGTTCCGGGCAGCGGGTAGAACCAGGCAGAGAAATCCCGGCTAGCAGCTTCCCTGTGGCGGGGAAGTGCAAACGTACACGTTTTCGGCCGAAAACGCGTTTTCCGGCGAAAACGCACACCACGGCTCTTTCTGAGAAAAAGCAAGCACGGAGGACGAGAACTGCTTTTGCCCTGCGTAGCGTTCCGGGCAGCGTGTAGAACCAGGCAGAGAATTCCCGGCTAGCAGCTTCCCTGTGGCGGGGAAGTGCAAACGTACACGTTTTCACCGAAAACGCGTTTTCCGGCGAAAACGCACACCACGGCTCTTTCTGAGAAAAAGCAAGCACGGAGGACGAGAACCGCTTTTGCCCTGCGTAGCGTTCCGGGCAGCGGGTAGAACCAGGCAGAGAATTCCCGGCTAGCAGCTTCCCTGTGGCGGGGAAGTGCAAACGTACACGTTTTCGGCCGAAAACGCGTTTTCCGGCGAAATCGCACACCACGGCTCTGTCTGAGAAAAAGCAAGCACGGAGGACGAGAACCGCTTTTGCCCTGCGTAGCGTTCCGGGCAGCGGGTAGAACCAGGCAGAGAATTCCCGGCTAGCAGCTTCCCTGTGGCGGGGAAGTGCAAACGTACACGTTTTCGGCCGAAAACGCGTTTTCCGCCGAAAACGCACACCACGGCTCTTTCTGAGAAAAAGCAAGCACGGAGGACGAGAACCGCTTTTGCCCTGCGTAGCGTTCCGGGCAGCGGGTAGAACCAGGCAGAGAATTCCCGGCTAGCAGCTTCCCTGGGGCGGGGAAGTGCAAACGTACACGTTTTCGGCCGAAAACGCGTTTTCCGGCGAAAACGCACACCACGGCTCTTTCTGAGAAAAAGCAAGCACGGAGGACGAGAACCGCTTTTGCCCTGCGTAGCGTTCCGGGCAGCGGGTAGAACCAGGCAGAGAATTCCCGGCTAGCAGCTTCCCTGTGGCGGGGAAGTGCAAACGTACACGATTTCGGCCGAAAACGCGTGTTCCGGCGAAAACGCACACCACGGCTCTTTCTGAGAAAAAGCA